>NW_021137572.1:0-678 GCF_004193835.3 Ostrinia furnacalis | reverse complement strand
AACACTTTTATTTCTACATACTATTGTACCAGTGATTTAACGGAAAGGTAAGTGTGAGGAAAATGAGGTTTCACAATCATAGTACGGGAGATATTTTTAGCACAAAGGTTATGGCTGTGACCTTTTATGTTGTTTTTTTTTCAGACAGCACCAGCTTCTGCACTACTTCTTGCACTTGCATCTCACCATTTCCAGGCAAGCCTCGGCAGCTACGGGCAAACCGGTCCATGTAGGCTCCATCTTGCTATCGGCTCTGGTCCACCCCCAACCAGTCGGGTAAAGGGAAGACTGATGCCCGTTTTCACCATCAATCCCTAATTTTTAAGTGAACCCTATGTAAAAAAAAATCCTGTTACTTGTTACCATAGGGGTCACTTAAAAATTAGGGATTGATGGTGAAAACGGGCATGAGTCGGTTGCTTGCAACTAATCCTATACGCGAACCCCTTGGATTGATCTAATAAGTAAGTGGATAGATATTGAACAAGGGACGACTAGAAAAGAGGACCAAAATCCCAACAGAACAGCCTAATCTGGTTAACTGACAGCCCAAAGATGCAGGAGGGGGGGGGGGGGGGGGGGGGCGCCCCGGGTGCCCAGCATCAGAGGGTGACACATGTCGCACAGATTAGTACTCACTGGCGCATCTGCATAGCAAGTCTGCGGTCTATGTCATTG
>NW_021137571.1:60613-209548 GCF_004193835.3 Ostrinia furnacalis | reverse complement strand
TCTTATGTCACTTCCAGGACACCACGCACTACAAAATTTTGCACCAATTCTTGTGATAAAACAATGATTATTTCCTGTAAACAATCTCAAACGAAATTAACTGCTTAATAAACAAAATAGTAAACAACCGCCATGATGGGCCGGATTGGGCCGATGTTGCCACATGGTACCGATTACCCAGAAATTGGGATTGTAATTCCCTGATTCGCCAACACATTAAGCCTAAATGGCCGACAATTTTGTGATTTTTTATATAACTAGATAATCTTAGTTTCAAATATAATAATTAATATTTATGACACTATATCATGAGACACTCACTTCACCAGCAGGGCTAAGATGCGCGCCGTGATAAACTGCTATCGCGGCGTTATATCGATTTTGACGTCACTATATCGTTTTATCTACCGGCGCTAACATGGCACCCCGAAAATTATCATGTCATCTGTCAAAATGTGATAGTGATAGATTTGTTTTTTTTTGTGATAAACCTGGCAAGCCCTAACATGAAGCGCTAACTATATCATATTTTGACATCACGATAGGATAGGATGTGGTGTTTTTATCGTCCTCGATCCTTGCCCACGATAGCAAGACGATAGGAGATTAACTTTTTTGCAAGCTACTTTAACTCTATTTATTTATCATTTATAATGGTAAATGACATTTTACGACTAATTTGAGGCTAGTAAAATTCAAAGAAAGGAATCTAGCACCTTTGTGATACTTTTAAATTACTTCTAGGTGGAGATTGAGTTCTAGTTTAAGAGTTTATCAGTGTGAGGCGAATCTTGCGACAGTTTATAATCGCTAGCTGCAAAATCTTAGTGCTCCCACAGTCCCACCCACATATTAATTATTACATTACCTACCTTGTAAAATAACCATTACTTACCTACTTAGGTAGGCAGTCAACAGTACATCAGACAATACATATTAAGTTGCAAATGTCGTGAGATACCCCACAGTGTTTAGCTTGATTTAAGTACCTACTGTCATCTGTACATAATCTTGTAAAATTATTGAAAATGGGGCGGAATGTGGTGACCGAGCTTCTTGTGTCTACATCAAACAGTGGCAAGGTCATTGTCAGAAATTAGCATTGGGTGGGATGTGTAATCAAACTTGCTATAATAACAATGAGAATAAATGAATTTTACTAATTTTATAACTTGATGGTGATACCATACATACATTCCACATTACTATCAATCTAATTCCTCCATGTGGTCTTTTTTAAGGGCTTTAATGTGACAGGATGATAATCTTGTACAAT
This sequence comes from Ostrinia furnacalis, assembly GCF_004193835.3. Lineage (NCBI taxonomy): Eukaryota > Metazoa > Arthropoda > Insecta > Lepidoptera > Crambidae > Ostrinia > Ostrinia furnacalis. Next base: position 208,272 of record NW_021137571.1, on the reverse strand, counting down.
TTATTCCATTATAATAAATTCATCATCATCTCAGCCATAGGACGTCCACTGCTGAACTTAGGCCTCCCCCAATGCTTTCCATGTTGCCCGATGGGGCAGCAAGGTTCTGGGGTGGAGGCCGGGTACCGGAATACGCAGCGTGGGACGTCCACCCACAAGGTGGACCGACGACATCATAANAGCGCGCCAAAGTTCAGAAGAGGCCCATGACGTTAAGGCGTGCTTAAAATTGTTGCGATTTGTGACGTCACGCGGAATTTCATCGCATCATAACTTCGTAATTACTTGTTTGTTGACAAATAAAAATATCCCGTGTCCAATATTTTTTGATAGTGTAATTGACGGACTAAAAGTGTTTTTTAAGAAACTAGCCTATTCCTACGGCCACATTCCAGCTCCATCATCAGACCCTTTTTGCCTTTGAGAATTGAAGTAGGTAGGTACTCGTGATTTTTAAAGTAGCTTACTTACATAATATTACTTACTTATATGTATTTATATAAATAAATAAATACAAATCAAACGAGCCTAAACTCGATGGAATCGTTTAATCCCGGAGTTGCTATGGGGCCACTGGCATTCCAGCTCTATCATCAGATCGACTCCATGTCATCACAATATTGCATTGTCATCCGAATTACATGTATATCCAAAATTTTAACTCAATCAGTTGTTGAAGGATTTCTAATAAAAAGACGAGATTAAACACATTTTCAGTTATTCTTCATAAGTGACACAAAGAGAATGACAATAGACAAAAGAAGAAACATTTGTTTTTTTTAAGCCATAGACAATACTAGTTACTATGTGTTCCAATATCTACAGTTGTCGTCAGGAAGTTGGTCGAACAAATTCAGCTTGCAAGATTCCACCCGAAGCTACCTACATATTACAATATGTTCAACGAGAACGGCTGAACCAACAAAAACATTAGAAAATTTACGAAAAAATAAAATAAAAAATATCCCGTACAAAATGTTCATGAATTGTGTTATTTTTATTAAAAATACTTTTACGCCTGAGTTTAATGACACCGACATCAAGGTTCATCAATTCAAGTATAAAATAATAGGCAGTAATGTCATGAAAAAAGAGCTTCTATTCTGTATCTACCTATGCCCGTGTAATTTTGATCGGTGTCAAATCGGAGTTTTCGTGCGGGGTGCGCGGGTGTTTCGCGCGGCGTGAAGGTCAAACGCCCAAGGTCATTGAGGACTCTAATCGCCTTAATCTCCTATCGCAAAGTAGCATGTGTGATGTGGCTCTTATTTATTTCCATAATACATTGTATGCCAGTTGGAAATTGTAATTTAAATTACAATTTATAATATAGCGGCTGAGGCTACAACGTGATGCAGTTCGTGGAAACAAGGGTGAGTCATTAAGTGGGCCAAATACAGACTAGCTTATCTTGCTGCCGCTCAGATTAGTTCGGCTAAACGCTACTGTATAGGCTCAGTTGAACTTGCGATCTCTAAACTAAAAAGATAATCCCACCAAAAACATTCTGTAAAAAACTAGCCAAGTCTCCTTAGAGCTGCTTATTTATCTCTAAAAAGTAATGAAATCTAGACAAAGTCGTGCCAAGTCTATGATGGTTCCTTACTGCGATTTCTTTATTATTATAGTTAATGTTGTGTGACTTGGCCGTTGAAGGGTACAAAATCACGTGCCATCATGACATCATTGCACCAATCTGTCGCCAGAACCGCTACCCATTGACGATGGAAAATTGCCACTTGGAAAACGTTGATTCAATAACCAGTCNTTGTGTCTGTTTTCTTCTTCTACTAATAGATAATTTTATTGGCTATCGCATGATATAAAATATTTGCCTATTAATGTTAAGCTACCCACACTTTTACTTGTTTTTTAAAGAAGAGGTGTAAACTAAAAATTAAAAACTTAAATCCTCGTTATTTTGCGAGAAATGGGTCAAGCCCCAAATTTGAAGTATTTTCATCGATAAAATTGTCCATAGATTACGCCCTTAAAGTTTGATCACTACAAGCCCGGACACACTGTATAAACATTAATTAACGACAAAAAATATTTATTTATTTAGGCCAACTAATTTTAAATCCTTAATGTGCCAAGTGCTTAAATCTTTACCTGACATATCCTCTAGGACATACACCAAAGGCGATTTTTTATGAGCCACACGACATTTAATGAATTTTGGTGCTAACTTTTTACTAAAATATTTGTCTTTGTCACTTAATACGTAAGCGCGCTTCATAACAATATCTGCCACATTAAACTCTGCTGGCTTTCGACGAAGATTATAGTGTGAAGTATTTTTTTCGTGAACATGCCATAACTTTTTCTGTACGTCATTAAAAATACTAGAAAGGCAGTCTAAGTTTTCGGCATAAATATCCCGAGGTAAAAATAGGATTTCGTTGCCTAATTCTGAGTCTGTATAGTGGGTACCGCAGGTGACAAGTTCCCTACCATAAACTAAGAAAGATGGCGTGAAACCAGTAGCCTCGTTTACCGAGTTATTTATCGCAAATTGAACCTTTGGAATAAAAACGTCCCAAGTTCTGTGATCATTTTCGACAAATGTTGATATGCAAGTGATAATAGTTCTGGGTAAATCCGCGAAACAGTAAAAAACTTATGTTCCGATCGATAAAAAAAAAAAATTGTAGTTCTGGTAAATTTAACTTCTGAATAACGATTCATACACGTTTCCACCATAAGGCCCCATGATCCATATTGAATAAATACTTCAAGTTATTTCGATAATCAAGAAAACACGCACTAAACATCATTACCATCACAGTAAAAGTACTGACCTTTGCCGCTGTCTTTTAATTTTTTTTATTTTACCTATACACAGACCAGATTTTGATTATAAATTTAAAATGTACATATTTACCGTGACAAAATAACAAAATTATATTGAAATCGTATTAGCCAATAAAATGGAATCATGAATAATAATTGAAATATTGTCACGAGAAATCGTCATTGCCATCGCGGCAGCATCAAAGGTGANGCCGGTAAATAAAACGATATCGTCAGTTGCAGGTTCACTTGGGGTAACTGACAAAATACGGTTTTTGAGTTAAATATACAGTTTTTCTTAGTTTTTTCTGCCCTTTCGAATGGTATACGTAAAAAAATTCTAGCTTTAAAAAAATTACAATTACACGGACATTTTCAGGTGTGAACTTTTCAGATTTCCTTCACAATTTTGGTGTAACTGACATTGTAATTATTTTACCAGGTTGAATTGGTGTATCTGTAATAATGTAAAAATTTTGCTACAAAACTTTGCAATTACACTGATTTGCTAAGGTTTATAACATGAAATAAAATAGGAATTTAGAAAGTTTTAAGGCATATTACATTATTATTATACCAGCAGTAACAGTTAAAGAAGTTAAAGTTAGCTCAACAAAAAAAATGTTGAAATTGAGCAAACTTTCCAGCCAACTAGGCGTCACGGCGCGTTGCTAACATTAACCTGTTGTTACTCTGTTACTTTTACTGTTGTAGTACTCATGACCTTAATTCAACATTGCTATAAAGAGATGGGAAATTAAATCCATTTTGTTTTCTGTTTAAGTTGCCCCGTAGAGCTAAATACGGTATTAGTAAGTCAAAGCTTAAAAAAATATTCAAATTACTTAGTTTCACAGTAATAGTTTAGTTATTTCAATGTTTCTGTCTTAAAAAAATTAAATACACATATTTTCTTGATTTCCGTGGCTTTTTTAACATTTTTTAATGAATAAAATAAAAGTTACTTCTAATAAAATTAAAAAAAATTAAAAAAAAGATAAAATGTTATTTTTTTCATGAATTCTCTTATTTTTTAATACTTTTACATAAATTATACAGCAACTAAGTAAACAAAACCCAGCAAATATATCAAATTATTTTAAATTTGGCAGTACTTACACCAATTTGACCTATGTTTTTGCAAAAGTTTGGTATAAAATTAGTGTAACTGTCAAAAGTACAAAAATACATTGGTGTAACTGCAATTTATTTCCTTAACTAAGGCATATTAGATAATTCTTTTTATTTAATCTAAAACCGCGTAGAATTCTAAGCATTTCTGTAAAAACAGATCTAAAAAAGGTTAAAGAGAAAAAAAGTTATGTCTGATTTAAGACGAAAAAAAACTTTAAACGGCTCTACTGAAAAACTGTATTTTGTCAGTTACCCCAAGTGAACCTGCAACTGACGATATAGTGACGTCAAAATCGATATAACGCCGCGATAGCAGTTTATCACGGCTCGCATCTTAGCCCTGCAGACTATTGTTTGAAACGCCATATTATTCTAAAAAAATGAAACTTTTTTAATTTTTTTCTTTACTATGATTATTTGTTGAACTTCTGATTTGGTTAGTGAATTGGCTATTTCGAAGAATTTACAAGGAGATTTAAATAAGAAGATAGCAATACTACAGTTCACACTAAAAAGAGAGGTAGGGCCACAGAGAGCGAGATAGATATAAGTAGGTATTTGACTCAAGTTTTTGTTCCAACTTTGCCCTCCATTTTTATCTCTAGCTTCATGGTAAAATGGCGTCCTTCACAGATTAGAGAGGCGTCTTTTAGCGGTAAGTGCTGTCACTGTCCAAAAAAATTAAATGTATGGGAAATAACCACAGATATAGATAGATGCAGCATGTGTCAAAAATTGTATGAAGCCGAGCGTGCCACTTTTTAAACGTCATTAGTGTCATTTTAGCGAATTTTAGTGATTGCCGCAACGTAAAAGTAATCGTATCATCGTACTGCATTCGCATAGTCATCGAATGATATCGTGTGGCTCGATTCAAAAATTAATTAATTCCGATAAAACTGATATTTTGTTAAATTTATAGCTAGTCTGACTGTGGATTAAAATAATTATGTAGCGGTAGACGTTATTCTACAATTCTACATTATTAATTTGCAAATAATATTTTTGTTGTGCCTAATGTTTATGAAAGTAATGATCGTTATTCCATTATGTTAAATAGTATACTACTAGTAATTCATACTTAATTCCATACGTTTAAATATCCTAGTAAGTAAATGACCTACTTTCATAAAATAAAGACTATTTTACTCAAGCTTTTTATTTTTAATAAATGTAAAAATGCGTAGTTTTGCCAATACGTTTTTTTTCATAAAGCTAAGTCAGGTACCTAGTTTTGAAGATATTTCTAAACGACAAAATCTCGGGCGTCGTATACATAGTAGTAATAATAGTGAATACTGCGATCACTGACCTAACTTCTTGATTTGTATTTTCGACGTTGTACAGTGCACTCTGTCTTCCGCGATCACTGATCTAACTTGTTTAGTCAACAAGCCATAGAACAAGGCTTAAGTAGTTTCAAAGCAAGATCTGTCAAGGCTTAGTCGAAATCGACCACTTTATGTTTCATTCCATACAACGAAAATGGAAAATATTTTTTTCCAGTCAAACTGTTGGTTTTAGAGAAAAACTTGTGAAGCATTTATTCATCAGAATAACGTAACCTATCGATAGGTATTTTTTTCAAATAGAAATTGTGAAAAAAATCGCTATGTCCATAAATCTCAATTTCGCTCCATAGTGCTACATAATGAATTGTTTAGAATTTACAACGTTGGTGATCTTAATGCCGGGAGGTATTTTCTACCAATCTCATCTGTTAGCCTTATGAAAACCCAACTAGAAAGTTAATAATGGGGGTTATAGTGTTAGATTGATTTGGTCGATTTTTATTGGATTGATTTGCTCATATCAGAATAATGATTTGATTCGTTCATTATGTAGGCAAAATTACAAATGTATGAAAAGTGCATCGAAGATTAAAACAATCCAAATTTATGTTATGATTTATTTTTCGGCGTTTCTAAGACAAACAAATAAAAATTCTAAAAATCATTGTTTTGGGTTATCTTATCAGTGATCATCAGTTTTATTTTTCTGCTCCAACCCTTTTTTTTCAGCATCTCTAATGGCCGTAAATATGGTGCCTAACTTAACTTTCTTCATTATCTGCTTATCGTGGAACCCATGTTTGTGAGCTGAGACCCTGAAATTAATATTGTTCATTATTATAGTGTAAAAATGCACTTTAGTTATTTTCGCTGTGCGTGCTTGCTCGCGCTTCGTCTCGGTCAATTTTCGGCATAGTGAGTCTACTTGCGTTAAAACACGCGGGATTTGTTGAAACACCAACCAACTCAGTTATGCAATAAGTATGCCAGTAGTTTTCAATTATTTGTGCCATTTAAATACTGCTTCAGCATGACAGAATTAGAAATATGTAGTTACATATTTTATACCTTTGGACTACAATGTCATCTCTAGTTGTAACCAAAGCCGGGCACTTGTTCCTCATGTAGTCAACACATCTCCATGTACGCATGGGTCGATCCGATTTTTTACGGCAATACCGCAAATAATATATGAATCTATTTAAGATCAGCTGCAGGGAACCTTGATTCGATAATGTGTATTGCACAGTTTTACAATCAAAATCTGTAAGTAAAAAACAACACTAAAAAAGTTTTTCAGTACTGTTTGAATTTATCTATAATCCAATTTTTTTAAAATGTTTTTGGCAATAATGTGCAATGTAATGGTTTTATACAGTAGAATCCCGATTATCCGGATCAATTAAAACCCAGGGTATTCCGGACAATCAAAAATCCGGATAATCGATTTCAAAGTAAAATCAAACAATAATCAACTTTTTACTGTAGAAATGGTCTTAAATACATCATTAGACCATTGGGTGAATGCATTTCTTTTAACTATGAACCAAGACGACGTCTGAACCGTGTTTCGGTGGCGGCGTCGAGCCGTATCACAGACTACGTCGTGCCATATTGATGGGTCCAGGACCTAAATCAGTAATTAGAGCCCTGAAGAATGAGTCCGGATAATTGGATGTCCGGATAATGGAAGTACGGATAATCGAGATTCTACTGTAGCTTGTGCTTTATACAGTTTATGAATTAATTTTAACATAGATATTTTATTTTAACGTACTACTTGTAGCTGCACTGTTGTTGTGTGACGGTCCGAGAGTTAAGCTGACAGTATCCTGATTTGATGAGGTTTGTTTATATTTTGTGTTATTTTCTTCACTTAGATGGTCATTTTCAACTTCCTCAAAAGGATCACATATTTTTTCATACTTACGTACTTCATTGGTGCTAAAATGAATGCAAAAATGTTTTATTATAATTAACTGCATTAATTTATAAGTGAGTAAGTGTAAAATAAACCATTATCATTCAAAGTTTCATTTTTAATAGTAACATTTTAATAATAAATGAGAAAATACATACTTTGAAATGCTATCACTTGTAATACTTATGTTACTTTTATGTCCAGTCTGTGATTTGAATTGCTGAAGTTTCTCCACTAATGTTGATGCATTGTTCTGTTCCATATTGGTTTCCAATTTATCTTGTAATATCTCCTAAAATTGTAATGTTGTTATATAGTTAATAATAGTGAGAGTATTTATAAACTTCATCTTCTATACCTAGGTTGCTTTTATTGTTGTTATATTACTAGACATTTGATTATTTACCATATCTTGAAGGCCTATAATGTGCAATTCTTTGCCAGCTTCTATGAGCTCGGGTAGACTTTCTTTATGTACCATAACTTCCCCTGAATATATGAACTCCAGAATATAACATAATATTGGATATGAAATTTTCTGAAAAAAAAAGCATATTTGTTAATACCGCCATAATTAAATCAGTAATGCCAGTCAGGTCAGTATCTTATTATTTAAAACTTACATTTAAAAACACGACTGGATGAGGGCATGGCGCTGATAGGATGAGTTCTTTTAAATATGGGCTGGCAAGGGAAACAACAACTTGATGAACTTTAACAAAATGCCCATCTGCTGCTAAAGTCATATCTACAAACTCCTCTCGCTGCAAAATTGCAATTGAGTTAATAATATTTTATAGGCTCTATACAATTTACCTTGGGTAGATTAAAACTCACTTACTTGTTGAAAACAACTCAACCCATTTGAGATACTGGTCTTAAAACTATCAGAGGATACGCAAAACTGCAAAGACATCGTAGCAAATAATATTCAATCAACTTATTTCAATAATTAAAGATCATTCAATCAATAGACCATTTGTACAAGAAAATACTGGTTTACACACTAATTCGTAAATAAACTCTTGTTAGTCAACTTTACTGCAGTAACTTTAACAGTAAATTTGTTTACAATATTTATTTCAATGAAACATGATCAAACATTTTTGCTGCAGAACAAACAAAAACAACCATTAGTCCAATATTACTTTGATACCAAACTTAACCTATATTGCTAGCGCATGTAATTTTTTTTTATGACATTAGTGCTATAGATGACCCACGCTGAACTGTCCCACCAAACTCAATGACAGGGGGGCGCAAGAGAATGTCTCCAACTTCCTCATTGGCCCTAGAGCAATTCCAAGTATACCATCAATAAAAGCCTAATTAGAGTCATCAAACCTCTCAGTCATTCAATTAGAGCCATTAGAACTTCATAACTATGAGTTGTTTTCTATGTGTAAGCTGAGGACACGTGTCTCCAGCTGACACATCTGTATCTTCGTAAATATTTATGCTACGATAATGTATTATACCTCAAAAATTACAGTCGAATCCAAATAGTAGGCTTTCCACTTTTCAAGACTTTAGCTCAAATACTGTTAAAACCACGATCAAAAAACTATGTGCGAGCTGGAGTACCGTGTCTCCAGCTTACACATCTGTATCTTCGTAAATATTTAAGCTACATCAATGTTTTATATCTCATAAATTAAAGTCGAATAAAAAAACCCGACTTCAATTCTTTCAAAGCTTTATTTCGAACCGTTTTCGAACTACGAACCGATACGTATGTGTAAGCTGGTGACACGTAACACACGGTGGATTATTAAAACCGTATAAGTTAGAGTTGCGTTTTAAAGATCAAATAACCAGCGGCGTAAGGGAGGACCATTTTGGGGTGTCTTACCTCCCCGCTATATGTATACCCAACTTACTTACATTAAGGACTTATGACGGGGGGTGCTGTGCTGTGCTATGCCCCGGGTGCCAACCCATGCTACGCCGCCACTGTCCAGCAGTCGTGAAACCATTTGAAGTAAGTCAAAAGTGTTGAGTGTTGAAAAAAATCAAGTTGTCGCAGGGTTTGAGTTGTCGCAGGGGTCGAGTTGTCACAGGAGTCAAATTGTCCCGGGGTTAAGCTGTCGTGATAGTAGTCGTGATGGTATCACGGTGATACCCATTGAAGTTGGTCAAAAGTGATTTTGTATGTATTTTTTCAGGGTTGCTTATGGATTTTTATTTTAGATATAACTTTTTTCTGAGACACGCATGTCACACTTGAGCTGTCATATAATAAAATTATAGTATTTTAAGGTAGGTATTAAAGTGCTACAGTTCTGGGGACGTTTTGTTACATTGTTCTTTTGGGAAACCATTCATAGTCATCATTACCATATACAAAGTGTCATCACCATAAGCCTAAATGATATGGTAATGATGTTAATGGTAATGACGAAAACGATTTTAAAATTATATAAAAATAATTGTCACCACTATTGGGACACCTCAATATCGCCATTTTTTTATTGTAATCACATGCTACAAAGTGCTAATTATTAGAAAAATATCGATATATTAAACTTACTAAATCGCACAAAATGGGAATGACGCGAGCCGATGACAAACTGCGAGTGTCTCTCGTTTTCGGAGTTTAAAAAGTCTCGGAGCTGCGTAAATTTTACGTGCATTCTGTTCTGTTACGAGCAACGAATTGAAGAGTGGGACGCGCGGACACAAGCGGGGATAAGTCGCGTCGCAGCCGCATTACAGAACCTTTGATGCTGCCGCGATGGCTATGACGATTTCTCGTGACAATATTTCAATTCATGATTCCATTTTATTGGCTAATACGATTTCAATATAATTTTGTTATTTTGTCACGGTAAATATGTACATTTTAAATTTATAATCAAAATCTGGTCTGTGTATAGGTAAAGTAAAAAAAATTAAAAGACAACGGCAAAGGTCAGTACTTTTACTGTGATGGTAATGACGTTTAGTGCGTGTTTTCTTGATTATCGAAATAACTTGAAGTATTTAATCAATATGGATCATGGCGCCTTATGTGGAAACTTGTATGAATCGTTATTCAGAAGTTTAATTTACCAGAACTACAACAGTTTTTTTTTTATCTATCGGAACATAAGTTTTTTACTGTTTCGCGGATTTACCCACCAGCGATCCGGTATAGACGGTGGCGCCCCACTGTCAATGTCATCGACAGGACAGAGCCCCGATTACGGTAATTTTTAACGTCAACAATCCAGACACGCTTCTCGATTCTGCGATACGATTGGTCGTTCAACAGCGTACGTCAGCTGTTTTGACCAATCGTATCGCAGAATCAGAAACGCGTCTGGATTGTCTTAGACGTTAAAAGTTACCGTAATCGGGGCTCAGTCCAGTATTTTGGAACTATAACCATATTATGGCTTACGGTTCTAAAACCGTAACGGTAAAACCACGTAAAACAACATTATCAGAGGCTATGAAAACATCCTAACTATAAGTTATCCACTTTTTTAGTGTTTTCTATTAATGTTTTTTTTCCTATGTACTCATTCCATTATTATCTTTGGTGGTTTGTTTTTCAGTCGGGTGTCAATAATGTCACTCACGTCAATTATGACGTTTTTGTTTGTTTATTTCTTCACTGACGTTTGTAGAGGTTATGTTCATGTTGCGGAACTGTAAAAATCAAATTATTTTCAGTTGTAAAGTAGGTAAAAATGAATTTTTCAGAACCCTGGAATGATCCAAGTATTTTGCCTCCACCTATCAATACATTTAAAGTTGATGTTCAAATCAGTAAGTAGTCTCGTGTTAGATAAAATAAGATTTATCCTTAATGCATTTAGAATAATAGTAGGATCATAGTAGGTTATACATTTTTTTGTTAGTGTTACTTTTTGTTGCAGATGCGCGAGATATTTTACATTTGTGTAATAATATCAATAAGGTTTTAGCCAATCAGTCTCCCTTACACCAAGAAAGCGCTTTGCTTTCAAGGTTTGTCTATAAATTTGATAAAAAGTTTCGGAATGATATTGGATATAGGCATTTAAAAAAATTAAATACAGCCCTACGTATATATTTAGGCGTAAATTTATGGAAAGATGTTGAAAGTTTTGCAGCAGTCATACCTGTTGATAATCAAAATAAATATTTGCCCACAAGACAAATGTTGGAATATGTTTTGGTTCGGATCATTTCTTTTGCTAAAGTAATGAAGAGAATATGTTTGTGTTCAAAACAATCATCTGTTTTTTATTTGGACAGAGTGAAAAGGGGTGAAAGTCACTGGATGTCCCTGATGCCCTATGCTCTATTAAGTCGGATTTGGTCCATTAGTTCAGTTTTGTTGCAACACAGCTGCACCTGGTACTCAGGACTATATCCATATCTGAGTAAGTTGATATTCAAAGGTGTCCAGTTTTTACCACCAAATTACGCACTTCCATTGGACTTGAGAAAATGGATTGATTTAAAAAACTTGGATGACTGTGGCAGGTTTGAATGGACACACAAAAAAGGCATAGTCAATATGAATTTGTCTGAAGATGACTCAACTATTGACACTATTTTAGAATATGTTAATGATATAAATGATGTGGAAAGCGTACAAGAAAATGCAAAAAAGTCAGTTGTATCTAATTTTATATCTCCAAAAGAAAATAGTGTAACTACAACTGATATGATAAAAAAAGAAGTGGATCAAGGTGAAATCATATCCAGAGAGCATTTCAAGTCATTGATCAGTAAGCAAACTATGCAAATTAATGAAAAGGAGTCTAATCAAGGAGAAAAAATATCAAGAGAATATTTTAAATCATTCTTCGTCAATAAGCCAACAGATAAAATGAATGAAAAGGAATCAAAACATAGTGCAGACAATGTCACAAGCAATCAATCCCTGGATAAATTTATTAATACAGAGGAAAAGTACAGGAATGAAGATGGTGACTTGGCATTAACAAAACATCTTAGTTTTATGCAATGGCAATCTTTAAGAACCAGTTTATTGAATTTAAAAGAATCACTTAGCAAAAATAGAAAAATTGAAAGAAAATTCCAAAAACTATGGAAAGAGAAATGTTTAGATTATAAATGAAATTAAAATTTACAATTACAGTAGTATATTTCATAGTTATTTACAATATAAATGTTACAGTACAGCACCATTTGTGTAGATAAAGATATCCTAAAATCATATGTTGATTTTATACATAGATAGATCAGGTACAATAAATTATTCATAATATTTTTGTTTTTATATGCCCTAAATAAAAGATAATAAACAAGCGTGTTTAGGTCTTAGTTATAGGTGATAATTTTTAAAATTAGCTTTGGCCATAAAAACTGTTGAAGTTAAAGCCAATTATTGTTAAATGTTCAGCTGAGAATATTAGTTAATATGTACTCAAATATTAAACATCAGCTGAATGTGAACTGCACACATATTCATATTGATATACTTCAATGTTCTAGCTTTACCTACAGTAGTAATTTGCATAATCTTAGTTTCATTATGAAGATAAAATATATTTTATACAATGTGTAATTGAAATAACGCATAAGTTGATTGAGCAGGGAAAATGTAATTTACTAATGATTTAAGATAATTAATTTTAATACATAAAATTAATGATTGCAGAAATTGTTTTTTATTTTAAAAACGACGTAAATGGTACATTGCTATCGGCCGAGTGTGCATTAAGCTGCATGCACCATTAACTTTTATAATATTATTTTTTTCTCCAAAAATTGTATAACATTCTAGAAAAGTGTTGCTCATTATACATTGTAATTTAAGCATTATGGTTTTTATAATAAATCTCAATTGGGTTAAATAATGTTGAATACACAAAAAACAGGTTTGTTGTTACATATTCTTTTCGGTTAATACTTTCAACTTAATGAAATTGAACTCTAACAATAACATAATTTGTTCAATTGGGTATATCAAAATTGATTTTATTAACCAGATTATATGAGAAAAGCGAAATAGTTCAAGTTTAATTATATGCCTATTTATTGGCTTTGTTAAACATTCTTTTAACATTATGCAAGTTTAAAAAAACAAAGCATTCTTGTAACTGAAATCGACATTAATTCACAAAAGATGCATAAACCACAATACAGTATTTTTAAATGGAATGTATTTAATTTTCGTTGATCACTGAAATGCACTTTATAAGTTAAATTAATTAATATTAATGTACTGCACATCATCTCTAGACTTCAATCTAATTTTAAGCTCAGTTGGGTTCTGTTTGAAACAGGTGCCAATTTTGTTTAGATGTATTTTGTAAACTATCAATGTACCAATATTAAAAGTGGTGGCAATTGTAACGCTTAATCTTAGATTGCAGTCTAGAGAATAAACATAACTTATAATTACCGATAAATATTATAAAAATATTTAAATTAAATGGCAAATGTTTGAATTGTTTGTGCTTAAGCAATGGCAGAGAATATAATTATTTTCTGGTACTTGATAACTTCTGCAGTCGTGCTTTTAGGCCTCCTTCTTTTTTCGGCTGGGTTAATGATTTTCGTTCCTCTTGCATTTTTTTGGCTTCTTTTAACCTGCAACAAGCCACTAGTTATCAAGACAACCAAGTGGAAAATATTGACGATCGTCGCCAGTAGTAAAAAATGATGAAAATGTTGAGCATTATAAATTGTAAATAAGTTCTATAATTTAACTGTTATTACTTACTTTTCTTTTATAGCAATCTGTTCTTCCTTTTTATAAATATCTTTGAAGTCACTGCAAAATGATGTCCACAGACTGAAGAATTCCTTAGGCTCACAGTCTTCAACTTTGCCACATTTTGGGGTGTACTGGTAAAATTTTATCGTTGCTATAAATTTACTACGACAATCTTCTAAGTTTTCGTATTCAGTCTTAAGTTTTTCTTCGGCTGCATTTAAGAAAGTAGACATTTTTTCTCTGAACACTTCGAGCCTCTTTGGTCCTTCGCCCGAAGGAGACTCCTCTAAATGCGCACCTGAGTCAAGGATTTTCTTGGTTTTTTCCTTGCAAGCTGAAACAAAAATTGAAAAAATGTTTCATTATTTATGATTAAAACGGTTTAGCATAGTTTTAATTATGGCCATTTTAACTCATTGGATTTGTCTCATATTTGGGGATACATCATGAGTAAGTAAGTAGTCTTATTAGTAGGCCAGGCCGGCGGCGACGTCCTGGAAGCCACGTCGCGCCGGGCTCGGGCACGGGCAGCGCGCACGATGAAGTGCTGTAGCGTCATACACACAAGGCCGCATGTCGCTTGTCGCGTCACCGCTCACCTTCCAAGTTGTGCGTGAGCGCGGCCAGGCCGGCGGCGACGTCCTGGAAGTCGAGCGCGGCGGCGCGCGCCACGTCGCCGGGCTCGGGCACGGGCAGCGCGCACGCGGCCGCCAGCGCGCCGCCGCACGCGCGCATATAAGTGCGCACGATGAAGTGCAGCAGAGTCACGTTCGACTGCTTCGACTGGGGGCGAGACGAGATGAAACATTTATTTATTTATTAGGTACACCAACAAAGTCACATAATACAGTTCATACATTTTAACATGGTTTAACATTAGGAGATTAATACGAGTCTACATCGTTGTGTCTGCAATATATTTAAATTATTCAAATTGGAAAGTATCGCTGCTTGGGAATCGTCAAATAAAGAAAAAAAAATAGTGTTGTTACCTTTACATCTTTCAGTTTTGAAAGAATCTCCAACCCAAAGCCATCAGCTTGTCCTCTTTGCCCATTTCCACCATTCATATAATTACCGAGTGTTAATATAATAGCAAATAATTTCTTTAGAGATTCACTGGTCATTAGAAACTGAAATAAAAAATATGATTAGGAAAATATCTATTAATGTTACTAAAAATCAAGTAAATAAATGAGCTTAATTAATGACGAGTAACGCGAAACGTAAGAAATAACGATCTAATACAAAACTAATGACTGCCTTTCACTCATGCGCAAGAAAATAGCTGAAAATTGCAGACAAATGAAACATAACTTACCTCACACGTGTGTTTCAAATTGTCTAACTTGTGCATTGTTGTGCTGGCAGCATCCTCGAAATCGGCTTGGAACATGAAGCATGATATCCTCTCCGCAAAATTGGGGATCCCAGATAAGTCGTGTAAGAACGCCTCTGGTCTATCTAGTGGTACATCGGATTTGCTCTTCAAGTGTTCTTTTATCATAGCCAATTCCTCGTCGGTAGCACGCTATAAAAGACAGACATGTTTGAACACAAGTACAATAATTTTAAGCATACACAAAGGGGAGAAAATAAACAATATTTTTTACATACCAACTCATATATTTGCTGTAGAGCTTCTAAACTTACGACAGACGTATCAAAATTATAAATAGCATTTTCTATTTCCGAAAACTCGACGTGCAAGCTTTGAGCAAGAATACCAACGTTTTGGGACCTTTTACTATCTAATATCTTCACTGGTTGAATCTTAGTTTTAACTTCAACTTTCTTCTTAACCGGTGCTTTTACAACTTGCCGCGAAAACAGATCTGTAAACTCTTCGATGTTGTCCAAGTTCGTTTCTTCGATTTCAAGCCACAGAGGTTTTAAAAGTACAGAATCTGATTCGCCCTGGCAAGGAGGCGCTACTTGATTTGCTAGAATTCGTGTCCAATATAACGGCTTCATAGGCGCAGCAGGTTTCACAGGTGTTTTTCTTAGAGCTAAAATGAAACATAGAAAAATATTTTAAAAGCCAACTAACTTTACCAGATGATCTTGAAAGGGCGACAGACTCTTCCAGGGAATTGATATTTATCAATAAATATGTTACGTTATGTCACGTTAACTTATTTAAAAATGTTTTAGTAATAGAATGTGTTTCTTTAATTGGCTTATGTTCAAGTTGTATCTTCCTGCACATTTATGAACAATTTAATGCTGTTGAAACATTGTTAAACAAATAAAATAAAAAAATAAAAATATATCACGATTCACCCTTCATGAGTGAATCACTGATCGTTGATCATAACTTACTCGATCGTTGCATGCTCCAACCACCAACAGGCGGGGCGGGGAACGGCACTGGTCCTGAGTACGGCATTTGACCCGGCGGCGGCGGCGGGCCTGATATCGGCGGCGGTGGTGGGGGGCCCATCCCTGGCATAGGCGGCGGCAGGGGGCTTGCTCCCGGCATTCCAGGCATTGGCGGTGGGGGAGGCCCCATTCCAGGCATTGGCGGTGGGGGAGGCCCCATTCCAGGCATTGGCGGTGGGGGAGGCCCCATTCCAGGCATTGGAGGAGGTGGAGGACCCATACCAGGCATTGGAGGAGGAGGTGGTCCCATTCCAGGCATAGGGGGAGGGGGAGGACCCATTCCAGGCATAGGGGGAGGGGGAGGTCCCATTCCTGGCATTGGGGGAGGATGTAACCCCATTTCAGGCATTGGCGGAGGAGGAGGTCCCATATCAGGCATAGGGGGTGGAGGTGGCCCCATATCTGGCATTGGGGGTGGGGGTCCCAAATCTGGCATTGGAGGTGGGGGTGGACCTAGTCCAGCCACTGGAGATGAAGGTATTAATAATTCAGCTGATGGTGGTGGAGGAATTGGCGGTGGGGCAGTAGACATTTCTGGCGCTGATGTGCCAGTTGGTACATCAGGTGTATGTGGTTGTTCATGTTCAGACAAAACTAATTCAGACAATGACGGCGCTGAAGTAGCCGCTGTGGCTTCCTTCGTCCCTGGCGTGGGCGGCGGGGACGGCGCCGCGCCCGGCAGCGGCGGAGGCGGCTGCGTCGAGGGTTGACTAGTGGAAGACGGTGGCTTTGGGCAAATTAATACTGACGGCGTCTCACTTGTAGAAATACTAGATGTTGGTGGGGATAGACTAGCTAGATGAATACTACTGTCTTCTTCTGGAATGTTCTGTTCCAATTTAGAATAAGAATTTCCATCTTTTATTTCTGATGATGGTGCACTGGACGTATTAATTGCTGAATATTGACTAGTTTCCAAAGTAACATTCTTCTTAATACTTGTAAATAACATTTCAGTGATAGGGGTGTTTTTCAAATCAGTGTTATTTTTCAATGCCAGTTCATCTGATTCCAAAGCACATTCCGTTTGGTTGCTCATTGACTCACTTGAAGTTAATGCACTAAGAAATGATGCATCAGAAGAACAGCAACAGCAAGAAATTATGCATGTCGCACTATTATTAGGATGATGTGCACATTTGTTGATATTCCTATTTACAGCTATTGTATTATCATCCTGTACATCTCTTGAGCTGTTTGCATTATCTTCTGAACTTTTAGGAACATCCAGTTTTCTAATAGCTTCATTATAATCTCTACTTTTATTTAACTTACAATAGTTTTCAATTTTATCAGATCTATTTTCAGTTTTCAATTCTATATCTTTTAGGCAACTACTTACTACTACTGCATTATCAATATTTACATTTGACTTTGAATGTGGGTCAGGTATTATCACAGGCCTGTAGGAGAGTTTATTAATTTCATAAGATGTCTGTACTTCTTTATTCATTAGTTCTACTTTAGTCTTAGCTACCACTTGAGAAGGTGAGTCAAAACTCTTTCCTAAATTTTTATTTAGAGCATCTATTTGAGCATTAATCTTATATTTTTCTAATTGGAATTCCAGTTCTTGAAGTTTTCGTTTTAGCTGTGAAATGGTTACTTTTGCTTCATTGATGTCACTTATTTCTTCATTATTATTTTGATTAAAGAATTTATTGTCTACATTGCAACGATTAGTTACGATAAGTTGATCTTGAGTTATTTGCGGTAGTAACTCTTTGTCAGGAGGCCAAGCGGCCATGTGTAGGCGGCCCGGGGTCACGGGCTGGGATGCTGGTGTCTCCATGTGTGCCCAGTAGTACATCAGATTCGGCTAAAAGTAAACATTGATAGTCATCAAGATAAATAATTCACAGACCATTTCTTATTTACTGTAAGTTAAGCAATCCAAGGTTAAAACCTAAGTTACATTTTAAGTTGAAACAGATTACTTCAAAATGTCACTAACATTAGTAACCAGAAAGTTGGTTAGGGTGAATTTTTACTGGTGAATTACTATTTTTTTAAGGTCTTTTCATTATTTTTGACGATTAAATTATATCACTTTATGGAATATTATTACTATGTTATGCAGTTGTGTAGTTATTGTGCAGAAGGCAAGTAAGTAAATAATATTACCTTGAATATGTTTTCGGTAGGTGCATCTTTGTCTGAAATCTGCCTCAGAACTCCAGCTGCTAATAGGTGAGTACAATATTGAATTCCAAGGTTTTTCAGATCTTGTGGGTTCAACAAGTTTTTCAAGTGATTATTCTCAGAAATCGATGATAGAAACCAATTTAAAAGCATCTGACCTGAAAGGTAAGGAAAGATATATTTTACTTTAATGATTTGTCGCTGGCAAAATGGATTATTAGTTTAATAAATATTGTTTTCTACAAAGTTAAATACAAACCATACAAACTTTTACACACACTGTAAGA
This sequence comes from Ostrinia furnacalis, assembly GCF_004193835.3. Classification (NCBI taxonomy): domain Eukaryota; kingdom Metazoa; phylum Arthropoda; class Insecta; order Lepidoptera; family Crambidae; genus Ostrinia; species Ostrinia furnacalis. The sequence continues at coordinate 189,660 of NW_021137571.1, read as the reverse complement.
AAATGTCAAAGTTTATTATTTATCTGTCACAGTGACAGTGACAGGACAGGACTGAGATGTAAGTTCATGTGAGAGATGTTTTTTTCGCTCAAACGAAAAACATACCTACCCATTGTAAGCTTGATTGATTTGATTATTTAATTGTTTGCGTTATTGGTGCTTTAATTTTTTGTCTTTAAGTAAATTATACTATAGGCTCTTAAATTTATTTATACGTTGATTACCTACTGAACGGTTATTAAACTTTGGGATGTATCTGATATCTGTCATCACTCACTGTTTGGCGGGAAGTTAGGTTTTTTTTTGATTCAGTGTCTGTCTCACTCTGAATGATGATTTATTTAAAACTAGCTTTTGCCCGCGGCTTCACCCGCGTGAAATTTCGTTTGTCACAGATCGTCATAAATTATAGCCTATATGTTATTCTGGGTTATAAACAATAATACTGCAAAGTTTCATCAAAATCCGTTCAGTAGTTTTTGCGTGAAAGAGTAACAAACATCCACACATCCAGACATCCAAACTTTCGCATTTATAATATTAAGTAGATTAAGTAGTAGATTATTAGAATATTAAAAAAAAAATAATTATGGTATCTACGTAAAACGAATAGAAAATAATCTGTAAGTACCTAGCTAGGTATTTTCATTTTTTATGAAAATTACAAAATAAAATGATGATATCAAAATTCTGACTTCACCATACTATTTATATGCGTATGTCAATATGGGCTAGTGTCGGCTTATATACCCATTTACCTAACACCCTGTATTTATGAGAATTTAATAATGATTATTAGGTTACGTTCTTTATGGAAACCATACATTTTAGCACATGCATTTATGAGTTCTTTGATCAAAACGGAGCATCTCAATCTAACAAAGGTTGGTTTGAGCTCTTCCTCAATAGAGGAGGTCCGTGGCCGTCTGAACATCTGCCCGGCCCATTTTTTGGTATTTCTCTAATTAGCTGACTTAACTCAGCAGGGGCATAGGCATAGAGCCCCTTCATAATAGACCACGGCCATCAGATACGGGGGTGTCTGGTGGCGCTGGAGGCTGAGAAGGCGTAAAGACGCCTACCTTGGTTTGGGGCTGCGCATTAAGCGAGCCGAATACTGAGTAGGGAACGCGGATGAATACTTGAGGCAAAACGCCGATAGCGATGTCCCGCGTTCCCTACTCATGTGGCTTACCGAGGGCAACGTCGTTTTTACTTAGTGGGTAGGCTCTGCCTACCAGGGAGAACCCCACATAAAACTCATGTATTTTCCTGACGAAAAAAAAGCAGCGGCATAGATCAGACTGTAACCCGCTATGGCGGGCCAGTCCTGTTAACATGTTTCACCAGAGCCGCAAGGAGAAAATCCCCTTACAAAAAACAACCAGAGGAATAGTGTGTGTTTAGGACCCTTGAAGCTGGAGAGACTCGATCGAGAACAAGCCATAGCCTGAGGACTGAGATGGAGTTGCGACCGGATGAATGTCCTAGCTTGGACAGTAACTCGCAGCTACATTTCATTGGGCTCCGGAGGACATGGTTGGGTTTTAGTGAGTAGGCCCCGCCCTTCTAGCGGAGAGAATCGCACATAGCCCACTGTTCGTCCCCATCGGCCAGTGAACGTCCATACCAAAGCATTTCGCAACATAAAAAAAGAGCCACACACTATGTAGGTAGGTACTATGATTAGGATTAGGTTAGGTACCTGCTGATTTGATAAGATTTGAGCTATCGCGAAAAATAGACAAAAAACTTACTTCGGTAAGACATCACTTTTTGCAACATACTATTTCGTATACTGATGACGTATGAAGATGTGACTTCGTATTCCATTGTTAAAACGCCTATTGCCAAATCACTTTCAACTTTGATCCTTTGACGTTCACTGTTCATAACTAATATCACTGTTTTACACCACTGTGTTGTTCTTTCAATTCTATAACTTAGTTTCTTCAATGGCACTAATACCCAGGCGCATTTTTTCGCTCGCCTTGAAGCGGAACGAAACCGTCTCGCTGCGGATACCAAACCGGTGTTTATAGTAATTTCATCTGTATGTAGACCCAGTATAGTCACGATATCTTGAACTCCTTTATCCGCAATGCGATGCTGGCCAAGAAACTTGACATAGTTGAAGTGTGCCACCGACGAATTGGTGAAATTAACGCGGTTGGTTGAGATTTGCATCTTCACCACTTTATTAATAGACTAAACTAACCAGTAAGTCACGTATACAGGTCGCTAATGGCTCGTAATAATGCAGATAAGAATTAGGGGGCAGTCTTTGCTGATAATAGATAATTCAATTATTCTTATCATTTTCTTATCAAGCTGTTCATTCATGTATTTATAGCGTGCGTTGTTTATCATTTTTACTTTTCAGGTAGGTACGATCAGTTGCTATTTTTTGCAAATAGCAAGCGTGTTTATTAATTGAAAAACTTTATTTGAACGATTCTAATTGACCTAATGCTTTTTATGCTTAAGGAGTGGTGTTGTAGTCCCTCGGCTCACAATCGGGGATTTTACGAATTCTAAATTTAATCATGCAGGTTTTCTTTGAATCAGCTTAATGAAATTGGTAAATAATATCACTTGGCTCGGCGGTGGCGGACAATATTGTGCACGAGTGTGACGAAATAAAATCTGCACTTTGCTCGAGATAACTCTGCATGACTGTGTTCGTCCTTATCTTATCGCAAGTGCCTTGAAGCAATATAGGTAAACTCTAACCAGTTAAAGATGTCTGATGGATGTATTTGTTGTGCAAGCCATAAGTCACAATAAGCTGGATAGGTATGACATGAAAAACATCTTAAGGTTTATCCTAACGAACTAATCCAAAAGTCGTGAATTGATAATCCGGTAGGTATCGCATGTTACAGCATTTCCTAAGCACAAAAGGTTCTGGGTTTGATTTATTTTAATTCTTAAGAAGTATTTGTGATGTGTGTAGACTAAACTTGTCACTTACACGCGTAAATTCAAGATCCTAGTCCTAGGTCCCTATGGTTTGTAAAAGATTTTCCACGTACAGAAATAGGGGATTTGAGTGTGTTAATTTCATAGTTTCATAACACATAACACACTCTTAGTAGAAAGCCTAAGAAGCCAGTATCGTTTACCTTCAAACTTCTCGTACAGTTGGAAGTCGAGCTTCTCCGGCACGAACCGGGGGCGCAGCACCCTGTTCTCGGCGTGCTTATCCAGCGTCAGCGACGCCACCTTGCGCAGCACGTTCGACTCTCCCATGGGCATGTCGCTGACACTCGAGTGCCTTCGGTCTTTTTCTGTAATTGTAACAAAGTTTAAATGTCAGGTGCGTAAATAGTAGAGCACTACCGTGGATTTGTTGTCCTATGAAATTGCAAAACCAATCGTAGATACTGCTTGTAATAAAAACAGCAATAAATCTGAAACAATCGATAACCTCAGATGGAAATTGACCCCACGACCTTTTGCTAAATGAGCTTGATAAAAATCTGATTTGTGTTTGTGTAAATTAGTAAGATAAGTAATGCCTCAAGTATCCTAAAAAACGGTATGGAATTATTTGGTGTTGAGTTTTAAGAAACGTTACGAGAATTACAAAACTTTCTCTAATCTATTCTAATTTTACTCTGTATGTGGAATTGTAACGTAAATGAAAACTTTTACTAATTTTATTCATGAATATTCATTAAGTTCATTACATTTGTGTCTTAATTTTATTTAAGATCATTGAAGAATTTCCACATAACAGTTTGTAAAAGTTTTCTAGGAAATAATGTTTACCTACAATGTTTACAAAAAAAACATAAGTAAGGTCTTTGGTGTTAGTTTTTGCTACATGCGTCATTCTACAGTAATTTGGTTAAAGGTGATGTTAAATAGGTAGGTAGGTATCTTGTGTAGAGAAATGTTGTCCGTATTTAGATAACGTAGCGGTAAATATTGATGTTTATTTTACCTATATTAGAGTCGTAAGGCTAGCCTAGGATACCATTTAATCTAGACAGAAAGAAAGAACGTTATTACTAAGTGTAAAGTGTACATTAAAATAACGTTTAAGTAATGCCTTCCAGCCTTCCATGGTAAAGGCGATATTTATGTATGCCAGAAACCTTTTGTTGTGAATAAAAATAGTTTCTTTCGACCTTAATTGTTACAAAAAAGAGCAACTGTTATGGTGATTGTGTTTGTGATGAACTTTATAGCAGTTCTTATTGCGGTGTACAAAGATTCATAATCGAGTACTCCTTAATCAAAGTGTGCTGAACCGTAGAGCCAGTATCAACAAACTGGTTTCAAACATTGTGAAGAGTACTCCACGAACGCAAACAAGAAACAGCAACAAGTACTTATCGTACAGTTTCCAATAAGTATTGAAACAGTTCCTGTAACTATAGTCCAATATTTCAGATAGGTATGAAATTAAATTCGTAGTCGTATCAGTATAAGTGATATGTAGGTAAACCAGTAGCTAAATTTGGAATACTTGGTAAGATTATGTTGGAAATGGAAAATAATTCATAATACGAACCGTTATCAAGCATACTGAGCGAAGATTCACAGGCGACGGGAGTCAGCTCCACCTTGCGGTGCTTGGAGAGGGTAAACGACGTTTGCCCTGGACAAGCCTTCAGCCGGTTGTCGCGGAAGTCATGGCTGCACTCGTGCGCACTGCGGTCTATGTGGTCGCCGCGAAACCCCGAAATTATAGCGCCCATAACCTTTTCATCGCCCCTGTCACTAGTGTCATCAAATACGTCGCTTTTTTCTTCTTTTTCCATGTCATCCGTTGACAGCGAGGAGGCGGCGTCGTCGTGCGGCATGTCGAGCTGCGAGCCGGAGCGCGCGGCGGCCGCCGACAGCGAGGGCGTGAGGGTGCGCGGAGGCTCGTCGAGCGCGCTGTCGCTCTCCGCGGAGTAGTAGCACTGGTTGAGCTCGACGGCGAGCGGCGTGAGCGGGTCCGTGAACACTGACTCGGACGGGGAGTCGTTCTCCGAGGCAGCCGGGGCGGAGTGGTCGCGGGTCGGTGACCGCGGCCCCGCGCGCGACTCGCACCTGGTCACCGTTACCTCGGAGTGCACGCTCGCCGACTCGCCCTCCGCATCCCGCCGCGATGTTGACAACACGCACTCGACCGTATCGTTATCGGATGTTTCGATCGCTTCATTGTTATCGGAATCTGGCGTTTTATCAAACTCCCTATCGATCGTCTCGCGTTTTGCATCACCCTTTTTCTTCCCATGTTTTTTACTGTCTCTGCCTGGTGATTTTCTGTTTAGGTTCCTTATGAAATGTTTACTTTTTGCAGGTGATTTTCCAGTTTTAGGTTGTTTCTCATTACCTTGAATGTTACCCATTTTTATGAACTATGGGGCTTAATCAATTATCTTAGAACTGACTTTTGGAAGACATCTTCGTATCCCGTAGCGTTATAAAACTGAATTTAGACTGAAACTACAGGACTAGTAGTATTTGCAAACTCACAGCCCATTGAAGAAGTCGGCAGACAGGAGCGGCTTTAGCTGTGACCAAGCATGCGCAGTAGTATCATCTAATCAATATCTTTAGATGAGTACCAACATAGTACCTATTAAAGTTAAAACTTAAGAGGATTGCCCCCTTCCAATAACGTCGGAAATTGTGATTTTAATTNAAAGTGTTAATACAATTTAAACGGTTTTGTTTATGCATTATTAGCTGATGCCACTGGGATGGATGAATAGAAGTTAGTGGAGAACCTCAGCCTGAAATTTATTTGCAGGTTATGTCGACAGGTGCCGCTAAAAGCTCTTACCTCTTACGTGGGAACAGTTTGATATATTTTTTTTCAGGTAACGGCAGATGTCGCTAATAGTTGTCGATGTTTACGGAACTCTACCAACCTAGGTATAATTACCGGTATAAGTATACCAATTAATCTTTTTGAAACCCTTAATTACTTATTTAACTTTCTTGAAGATATTTGGTAAAACTAGGTCATCATTTTTCAAGATCTAAATGTTTGCTGTACATTACGGATGTAAATTCAGCGGTTTCTTACGGAGTTGCTCATTTAAAGGAAGTAAAGCAGCTGAAAACATAAGATAGTTAATCCGAAGTTAATTAACATCACAAACGCTAAAATGGCACTTAATATAAAATACGTTCTATAATAACAGGAAAGTTTTGTGCAGGGTCCCAACCGGAAATAGACATGCCTTTTATTGCCTCACACTCAGGCTAAAGTTATCTTATTTATTGTGTGCAGGCATATTAAAAGGGGATATTTTCTATTATTATTGTTCTCTCAGAGCATCTTCAATAAATATTTAGATATTTCAAGTGAAACCCATTTCGTTTTCAGATAATGAATAACGAAATATGACACCATCAGGGTCAGAAACGAAATTAAATTGATAACTCGTTATTTGTGGTTAAATTTTAAATACAAAGGGCAGGATTTATTGTTGTTTTAAAAATATCTCGTTATGTATTGTTAACTTTTGAAAATAAAAACGAGGGTTACATTTTATCGGTCCAATTAAACTGATGATAGTCTTTCAAGTCCATTATTTTCTTTGAATACCTATGTAAAGGTAGATATAGGTAGGTATAAAGTATTTTAATTAGATTTCGGCTATGAATTTTAAAAATATTTATTGAAACATTTTTTTTCTAATGGTACTTTGTTATGTTGTAAAGAATTTAACGTTAAATAACATTATGAATCTGCCTATAGTCCATAGCTCTACGCATTGATATCGTACACAAACAGAACACCTAACATATTACAGCGATTCAATCGGAAACTGCCTAATTAATAGCTTGTAGCATTCGGGCGTAGTTTGGCCATTGTCTGGTTTTTCCCGGAAAATATGAGGAACAAAATCAAATAAACGAATCAGAACGTTTCATGGCTTGAATATTTATTTGTATTCTTTATAACCGCAAAATACCTTTTGCGGTTATTTATTGACAGAGTCAAACAACAATATTTGGGAATCGATACCTATGTACATTAGCGAATCCCCGGTTGCTCTTATCAGCTAGAGTATAGCTGTAAACGACAGTTACTCGAGTAAGTACCTATCTAAATCCTTAATACGTACCTACTTCTAACCACCGCTGATTTTCACAATAGTAGAGATCAAAGGTGTGTAAAATGGAAACATGGAGTTTGAAGTTATTGAGTTTAAAAATCTAGTAAGAGAGTAGGTATCTATCTAGAATTAAACTTGAAAGTTTGTGAGGCTGTTGAGGTTGATGGATGACACTAAAACTACCGGACGATTTTAATAAAACAACGTTAATACCTAGGTACAGCTATTAAATAAAACAATTGCCTCTGCCTTGTCAAATAATTTTAAAAGCAAATTTTGACAGATTACCACTTCACTTTCCTTGAAAATCGCCAAATCCCGAGCGTCACGTTTCGCAATCCTCGTAGCAATCATTTTGTACAAAATAAACGTCTTACGTAAAATTATTTTAGTGTTTGACTTTTTTGAAGTAGAGTCGCTAAGCTATATTTTAACAGCTTATAATCTTGAAATTGTGTCATAAATTGGCTTGGACTCCCCGCCGACTACCTACAGACTTTGTTGGGCCCTATTCTAATTTGTTGAAGAATCGACAGATACCTATGTGTGCCCTTTCATACATGTCCATCCCGACCCAACTATCGACCGACAAAAAGTCTCTAGTCTTCGGCTATGCTTAACAACAGTCACAGAGCCCTGCTTCTAAAGTAAATTATCTTTCTAAATAATAATTCCATGTAAATATTAAGAATACTAATGTAGGAATCATTATCTCTTTAATTCTATGATCTCTACTGTAAAATACAAATTTTAATTATTTTAAAGACAACAAGTTACTTAACATTCAAAATCTAAAAAAAAAAAAATTACCACAACTTACCCGCAGATCTATTGTAGCCAAATGCACTCATCATTTGGTGTGATTTGAGTGTCCGACCATTCATTTAATGAAACAGTTAATTGCATTTAGGTATAACTAATGTACACAGCTTATACATAAGTACCTAATAAGACTTCATGTGCCACTGTCGTCGGTACTTATTCACATTCCATAAATTCTATTATAACGTAAAATGGAGTTTAAAGTAAAAATATAAAGGAAAAAGCAACTTAATATAACTATGTAAATACGTTTAACATATTGCTTTTGTAAATCCTAGTAGCTGGCTTGCAGTTTGAACTGTCTGCATAAACCTCTTCTACCTGTGAAAAACGTTTCGAACTCTCTCTATTGCTAATAAACGTTGCGCTCGTTTTTCCAGTGACTTTTAAGTAGTTAAGCATTGAAACGACATTTTTATTTCCTATACATTTTCTTTTGAAAATAGAATAATTGCTGCCATGATGTATCATTAATACGGAACAATATCAGCGCTTCTAGTGATGTGGATAAAAAAACATAAACACGACCGTTTAATAAAGCGGCCAAATAGTAGGTATTTGGCACAATTTATTGTTTTGGGATTTGGAGTTGAAAAATACATGGTCACAATGGTCGGCCAAAATCTGTATGTCCTAACTTAAACAGAACTATTTTTGTCATTTTTCACATTCATTAAAAAGCAGATTTTCATGATGAACACAATCCTCAATTTTCGTTACATTATATCTTATGTAAGTGTGAGTACGAATATGAATTGTGAGGGCATGTTTCATATCTTACGCCTTCTGGAATGAAAAAGCTTTTTGTGAGGGAAATTGTTTCAATTGTTTTCTTTTATCGCCCCCCAAGGAAGGTGCTCTGCAAAGAAGCGAATTACCACCGAGGCTGGCTCTGGGATCCCTCAGGCGCTCATTCACCTACTGTTACTATTATGCCTCAGTTAGATCAATATATGTACGAGTAAAATATTCAATTCACGAAGAAGCAAATACAATAACTAGATACTTAAATATTTATGGGCTGTTAAGAGTCTTCCTTGTCTTGTTCTTTAGAAACTTGTATATCGTAGTGTCTACACTTAGTTATGTCTTATTTGTATTGTAACTACAATCTATTAATTAATATTGAAGGGTAAAGGTACGATCCCCTACGAGGTAGTTGGGAAACGATTATTAAAATGATCATGGAAATGACGATGATGAGGACGTAGTAGGCAATTCTAGTAGAAAGAAGCCAACAGTTTATTTAATAAAATCTCAAAGTGAAATAATAATAGTGCCTTAAATAATTAGATTGTGTACCAACGAAGATTTAGTTAAGATTCCGCGTCTCGACACGCTCCACATTCAATTTTACATACCTGTCACGTTTATCAAGAGGCCAAATCGAATTTCTTTGGGCCTCGGTCGTCTCATTTATTGAAAACGCAAACGTGTAAAAACGACATTTATTTCACGGTCTTACAGTTTTCGGTCCTATCCAAATGGCAAGGGTAACCTAATGATATTTCTCGAATCTTTCCACTAAAATAAGTCAAGTACAGTACAGGGTAAAAATATCAAAAACTTAGCTTTGCTACAGTTCTACCAGAACTTACTACGAGTACCTGAGTAACTTTTGTTTCCAGTTCTACTGACATGTACCTAGATCGATCATTTATATTTTTGAAGTAGGTAAGAGGTAGGTATATGATCTGTTACGCGAACTTTTCAAGTCTTTGTATCTTTCTTAACTTTCGCCTTCTTTCTTTCAAAGAGTAAATCATGCTGCATTCTGTATCACATCATATTTCCTCTTTGTTATCTACATATTATTATGTTGGTATTCACTAGGTAGGTACTTTCTATTTTCTTTTGATGCTTCCTATTCTTGGTATGAAATTTTCCATACCATCTGTGTTTACACGCAGCTACCTAAAAGAAAATCTCGTATCAAAATCGCCTTCTATGACTAAATATAGCTTCGTACCTAATGTTTCTTACCTACTTAGCGCTTTTAATTTTATTAACGTTAAGTTGCTACGTGCACCATATTGTAAAATCATATAATATTAATATTGGAAGAGGTCTCAGTACAAATACAAGTGGATGAACTCTGATTTAGATACTTACTTATGGTGTAAATTAGAAAACCCACATACCTTCCAATAAAAATGGGGTAGGGTGGAAGGTAATCGCACAATCCGTTCCCACTTCCCAGGATTATTTCAATGAAAGATAGGTATTCGCAAACGAAGTTTAATCCTTGGGGGTTAAACGCCAACTTACTATGCGTGCGAAAAATTCACGACAGTTTGCCCGCGCGGGACACGCGAGCTGAATCAAGCCTAAGTTAACGAAATCTTTTTGGTTTCTTATAAAGTACCGTACCCACAGATATAACGATGTTCACAGATAAAACTTCGGTTCTTTAAATTTTAAAATTAAAATATAGATTAAAATGCAATAAAAAAGGGTGTTTATTACTTAAAGTTGAAAACTCAAGTGATTTTAGGTCAATCAAGACGCAATTTATGCTATCGCATTAGGTTATTGACCTGTAAAGATAGTTTAAGTTGGTGAAAATAAATTTAAAAAAATTATTTACAATCGTGTTAAACAATATTTAGGGTAAGTTTATAATGCCACTTACGAGTAAGTACCTACTTGTAATTTAAAACCTAAATATTTATCAAGCTTATTGCGTTGAACTTAAAAATAATAGAAACATTTTATCACTATAATGAAACCCTAAAATAAAGTAGAAACATGACGTCTACGATAAGATTGATTTCGTAGCTACGAGTAAAACGACATCCGTCTATTGCTACGGTTATAATACAATCATGTAGGTCAACTTTTATCTAGGTTATTTCCAAATTCCTTATAAGGTTCTCTTAAGACATAAAAAAACCTTTTTTTACCAAAATCTAAAAAAAATATGTAAGCCCTATATCCAGTAACCATGTAGGTTATTTTATTATTCTGGTGATTATAAAAAAAGAGAGCCAGATAATCCTTTAGATCCCCTTTACTCCGGTACGTTGCAAGACTTTAGACTATCATATTTATTACTCAGCCTATGTAACTCACCTACATACTTATCTGCTGTCTTCTAAACCTTTTTTACGACAGATTTTCGCACAGGGAACATTTGTTGAAGCATTAGAATTCCAATTCGGATACAAAGTCGCACATACAAATTTATTCTATTGAAAATCTTTTATGATCTGCGCGATTGTATGAGAATTTGTACTCTATTGGTTCTTAAATTCGTCTCTCTGTAAAATGTGATTTTCAAAGACCAACAAATCTTATTTTTTTTTCGAATTGGTGCTACGAACTGCTACGAACAATGCTGCCGCACAATTTATAAACGCAGTAAGTACCACTTACTGCATTTATGATTGTTTTGAATATTCTGAATCCTGACATCGCGATCTATAAGAATCAAAGACCCGTTTTTTTCTATCTATCTTAGAACGGAAGATACATGTTATCATAAACGCAGTAAAGAGCAGATTGTAGGTTTCTTCACATACTATGTTAGCAGTAAGAGCACATAATAACTTAATATTACGTGAATACTCGCGCTTACTTAATTTTCTACACAGTAATAGTGCAGTATGTGCCAATTACATCATTCTTATTATGNCTGGAACAAAAATATGGTTAGATATGGTTTAATTTACTTTACTTATAATTATTTTTTGTATGCTGTGCTAGTTATTATTAGAGTAGCGATTAATAAAAGTTAGCAAACACGTTTACCAGAGAATAAGTTCTAAGGATATAACAAGCATGTTTTCGCCGTGTCAAGTGCGTGTCGCCTTTAAATGTGTAGGCATTACTCCCCTCGCACTTCTCACGCTACCTATGATTTTCATACTTGGTCGCAAAGTTTACCTTACGCATGTTTGTGTTCATCGTTTATCAGTCATTCCCATCTTTGAAAATACTTTGTGATTATTCTTCGTATTTTTATGTAGGCCTATTTGGATCAAATCAATTTCCAATTTTGTGTGTTTGTCTTTTTTAATGTTGTTTTTTAAGTCGCCTTATTTTTTATCAACATTGTTTTTAGGTATACTACCTGAGAAAAGTTTCAGGCTGGAAATATTTGTAAGATTTTCTGTGGAACAGGTAAAAAATTTAACCATTTTAATTGTAGTAAGTACACTCTATAAAATCTTAGTCTCAGTAGAACTTATTTATAAATTCTAATAATTGAAAAGATTGCTTTGAAAGCCATATTAATTAACTTGCTCGACAACATAATACTCTGAATGTTTGTTACTATGAGTGCTAGGTACTGGCAGATGTCTTTTTTAAACTTAATACGTAAAGCAAAGTAAATCTCACTTATTGCATAGCTCATTTATTGACATTAAACTTCTTTTTGAGAAATTGTAGAAACCTTCGCTTTTGCTACGGTACCTACTTACTGGCTGCTAAGAAAAAAGAAAATTATCTGCCATGAAATTTTAGCAGGGCTAACTGCGATGTTCAATTGTTTTTTGTATCAAGTTACGAGTAATTTATTTACCTAAATACATAGCCAGTAATTTATTTACCTAAATAATTACAAGTAAACACACGAAGTGACATAACTTTTCCACGTAGGTATCATTCGATTGGAAAATGCAAAGGGAACCAGACTTTGTCCACATCGAAAATAATAAAAACCGTTCCACATGAAAGGCGCCGTTACATCTCTCCGATAAGACTACCAGGTTCGACAAGACTACTACTATTTATTTTATTCCTTAATATCTCTCCTAATATTTAATAACCACAATCATATATTTCAAACCAATAAATTACCTACTCGTACGGACTCACTTATATATAGTTATTACCCCGTTTGCATTTAATTTTGTTATAAATTGCAAATCATAATGGAAATTGTGAAACTGGCCAGAATTACCTGATTTCCAAAATTATTCTACATAGTTATAAGTAGGTACTACAATATTACCTACCTATAAGTATTATGGTTATGCAGTTATCATCAGACTTGTTAAAAATAATTTTATTATGGCTAGGCTAGTAGATCACAGAAATTATTCACAGAAAAAACAATCCCTGCAATAAATGAAGTCGGTTAAAAAAGGATGTTTATTACTTAAACACACGTAAGCCGTGTTTTCAGTTTCAAACTTCGTCTAAAACTTTGTATTCACGCACAGTTTTAAACACTCCCGCACTTCAACGGTATTTGTACGGTAATCTGTTAACGCACGCGTAGCAAATTGGGGCAAATGAACAAAAGCCTGTCGCCTGAATATCTGTAGCTAGACAAATCAAATGAACGCGGAAGTTTGCACTAACGAAGTCGACTTCGTAAGTGGCTATTAAGGGAATAAAATCAGCCGGCAGAAAATCACCTCTCCAATTGAAATACTTACCTGTTTAATTACCTCTGGCATCAGGAGTTCAGGGTAAAAGGGTATTTCAGTGGTGCTGGAATGACTCTAATAAATTTCTTAAAATTACCGTGTTGGTAAAATGCTTTCAGAGCGTAACTAGTTTAATGGGCCTTAATTCAAGTTCAGTATCTAATCTGTTATCTGCATCAAGGTATAACAAATGTTATTCTGAATTTTGAAGATAGATAATAATACTTTGATTTAAAAACTTAAAAGTCCGCACTGAAGCATTAATGTAATGAAATAGTCGTAGTAGGCCTACGTGTATAAATTAATTTAGAATAGAAGTTGTTTAAAACGAAAAAAAAATTGAGCTTTTGCGTAATATGATATCAAAATGGTGTTTACTCATAGAACTTCTATGTAGAAATTCATAATTGGTTCAATACTTACAAGGTACTTACCACCTATTTCAGGAAAATCCTTAGGTATAGGTAAGTAGACACTCAGCGCTATGTAACGAAGTGTTTCCGTAATTGAAGCGTTCTGTTTGGCAGAGTGTTAAAATTAAAAAAATAAAGTCAAAGTCAAAATTCCTTTATTTGCATGAACTATTAAAAGTGCTTAGAAATCGTCAAATGTTAAAATAAATAAAAAATAAAAGACTAATTACTTTAAAAGTTTTGCTGTGTCTATAAAAATATTGAAACTCAAAGATGCACATCATCGCACCGTCAGAAATAATGCAATCAACCTCGTTTTCTCCGAAATATTAATTAATATCTACAGTCCGAGATCCGAATGGTTTTCGTGATTAAGCGTTGCTATAGAAATATGACTGGACTAGCTTTTGCCAGCGGGTTCACCCGCGTGAAATCTTAGTTTGTCACAGATCGTCATAAATTATAGCCTATATGTTATTCTGGGCTATAAACTATAATACTGCAAAGTTTTATCAAAATCCGTTCAGCAGTTTTTGCGTGAAAGAGTAACAAACATGTTAACATCCAGACACCCATACAAACTTTGGCATAATTATAATATTACTAGCTGACCCGGCGAACTTCGTACCGCCTTAGCGTAGAGATTTTCTTTAAATTTTTTTCCGTAAGAACCATCCTTGGACTTCCACAAACATTTAAAAAAAAGAATTATCGAAATCGGTTCAGCCGTTCACACGTGATGCCGTGACAACGCGAAACGGGTTTCATTTTTATATATATAGANTAATATTATTAAGTAGTTAGAATTTCCATGGGAAAAGTTTTGAGATAGTCTTTTTCATTGTATTTTAAGTGTGCCTTTACGCTTAGTGTGGAAGATTAATCTAACAAAACACATTACTTTTTTTTGACAGCGTCGTCTATGGTCAAAAATATCTTTATACATTATGGTTATACATATTTGGTACACAATCAATACTAGGTATAGGTACATGCCACTATTTCTATTCTTGGTAGGTTTCAGTTTCCAGATCGGTTATTTGGCTCGAAATTCAAAGCTGGGGTTTCACGTGATCGCTATTCGATATGGGTTATTTGAAAATTTTTTATTCCGGATATTCGATTTTGATAGGAATCATGATAATGTTTGTTTCACACATTTTATTAATTAATTAAGGTAATGGTAGGTTACTTACTTATTTAGTAAACTGTGGTACCCAAACTTCGTTCAGATGCTACTGAGTCCATCTGCCCCAAATATAGAGTCAGATATATTGGTCTGCTCGTGTGGTGTCCGAAAAAAATTTTTGGTCATAAAAATAATAAAACAAAAGAAAATAAATAAAAAACGAATTCGTTCAAAATATCCAAGCGTTGGAAGCAAACATAGGATGCAAAGGCTAGGTCGAAAATTAACTAGGCAACCGTGCGCACCGTAACAGGATTGACGACATTGATTGGACAAATCTTCGTTCTTTTAATATTAAAATTTACCTATATTATTATTCAGCTGGTTATGAAAATCCTTTATCTAGCAGAGGAAGTAATTTGGCTGAAACTATCGAAGCTTGTTTTTTATTTACTTTTATTAAAAGATCCGATCCTGTATCTATTCTCTAAAAATGTGCCTCGTAGTTTTAAAACATCCTCCGTATGTTTTTCTGGCCTCCGTGAAAAGTATTCTGCCCGAAATGTTTGGTTCTAAAGTAACGATGGTAAAGTGCATAACTTGCTTAGAGTTATAATTTCGCCCATTTTGTTCTACGCTTTGAGTTCTCGGCCTATTTATTCCTTTGATCCTCGATATGAAAGATACTTATCTAATACAAGATAGAGCCTAGTTACCGTCGCTTCGTGACAGGAAAGTAATCGATCTAATCCAAAGCTTATTAGATAACAGTGGCAATGAGTTGGTTACATCTTCGATAGTAATCGGTCATTCCTCAATGCGTAGACATGTAACTAAAGGATTAGGAGGGATCTGATCAACAACTGTTTATTTGTTGTTTAAAAATATAACTATCCATAAACTCAAATTAAAATATTACACTAATGTAATTTTTAAATGAATGGATTTTTTGAGTTAGGTTCGTCTCTCGCTATTTACAATAGCGCTACGCTATATTTTCCATCTTAGAAAATTTAAAGAACGAGATCGGTTGCGAGTAGGTTAGGTAAGTACCTAGTATGTTTAGACTTCCAAATCGGGAAGCATACATATTTTTAAAGCATCCGAATTCCAATTCGCACACAAAGCACAAATACACGTAGGTATAGGAACGCTTTCTTGAGTTTCTACTCACCGGCGTTTTTCAAATTCAATAACGTGGAAAATAGGGAGTATTTGGCCAGCTTTGAAGAATAATGTGATTGTAAAGAGAAAAACAACTTTGTTCAAAACATTTATTTAATAAAGTACTTACATGATGTATTATTTACAAAGTTTGAGTATATAATATACCTCAATAAATTGAGTCAATTTATTACTGGAAGTAATAAAATTAACGTTATGCTATAACCGCTATATGGCAATGGAGAGATTTCAAATAGCTTAAATCTCCTTAGAACAAATGATGGGATTTACAGACAAATAAATCATATACATTGTTCAAGATAATTACAATTGTAAAATGCAATATAAAAACCTATTAATAATAATTCTCAGTGAACCAAGCACGCCTAATATAAGAAAATGTCGGCAGTAGGTAAGCTTATTAGGTACTATTACTCCCGAAGTAAGATAACGTTTCAAAGTAATCTTACTATTTCCTATCTGCTACGATATTAATAAAATGTTCTCCTTATAAGTAGGTATATCGATGTGAAGTAAAAACGGGATATAATTATGTATCAATTGATAACATTATATTTTTTTAATTATTGTACATTATAACAATTTGCTTCCCTGTGTTTTACATAATTTTATTCAACAACCATTTTTCACAAGTTTTTTTGTTGTTTTGTTTTCCATTGAATTTACTCCGATTTAGTCAGTGACGTTAAAAATCATTAGAGAGAAGATAAATAATGATCCTACATTAAGATTCATTGAGTCAGCTAGCTGTAAACATGAGATCAAAATTATTTTAATGATACTGTGTTCAGATTGTACGTACAGGAATATCATAATATGCAATTGGTTGCTTGATGGGATTATTTAATTAAACATACAAAAAAGTAAATAAAATTAACAATTTAATACAATTAGCGAAAAATCATAATAGTTCTATACAATAAAAGATAAAATGCTCAGTAATCATCTATAATAAAATACACTTACGGTTGTTAAAAAGCTCGCAGGTATTGTCACTTACCTACTTACTTATGCTAAATGATACTAAAATTGACTGTTTGTCAAATATTTTCAGATCGTTTGACAATTTTTAAAGCTTCACATATTCACTAGATTATCATCAGATCTTTTCGCTGAAATGGCGCACTTTTCCGACACCGGCGATTCAAAAAAGCCTTTCGTTAACGGGGCTATTACTTAGTTATAGCTTTCAACACATATTGGACACACTCTACCTCAATATTACATTACGACAACTTTTTGACCGAGAAGGAAAACTGAGTAAACTAATATTAGTACAAGTAGGCCACGTGTCTCACACCACGGGAATCTCACAATAAAATAGTACCAAGCTCAAGCCAAACGCTTCTACTTCTATAACGTTACTTTAAAATGCAAGTCAGCTTAGTTAACGTGGTACTTAATTAGTGACATCAACAAGGGAAGATTAACACGGACTTTACGACTAAGCTAAGCTATGTTAGCTTTGTTCGCGGTGGGGCCCATAGTTAAACCTTTTTAGTCCTTTAAATGTAAAATGGTATATTCTAGGTACCTTATTTTGAACTTTATTTAGATGATGAAAATAAATAAAGTTCAAAACGAATGATACCTACTGTTTCATTCTGGCAAAAGGTTAAAAGCAGGTCACACTACAAATTGAGCTAAGTCGAGCTTTGCATATAAATCGCTGCAGAGAACTAAGAATCTAAGGCTAAGCTATCTCTACTATTAAATATTTGAGTCCACACCGAGAAATATGATTGATAATACTAAGAAACTATTAAGAATGACAACTGCTGGTATAAGGAGAGGCATGAGCGATAGAGTTTGTTACAAGGTATTACTGCGATCATCAGGTTAACTAACAGGGCACAGTTAAAAGTTCAGTTAGTTCACGGTGTGGAGCCAAATTGCCAATACGTGACCTAAAGTAAAATTTTCCATTTTGTCGGTGAAAAAGTCATCGGAGAGATGTAATTAAAAACGTTTATCTCAGCAAATAAGTAGGTACCTATCTAAAGCAATCCAAAAACTAATAGCTGTTTTATTAATTGCATATTGTATTTTAGGGTGCAGTCCTCACCGGGAGGGGAGTGTAGTCTAACAATGCAAGATACAATTTGATTTCTACGACACAGCACTTTAAAATTGAATCCTGTATTCATTGTTACACTCGGATGATCAAGGTGAGGGAGCACCCTTAGATTACAAATACCATATTGTGTATCAAAGTTGCAATATCAACGTAAACGAAGGGCTTAAAACCGCAGTTTCATTTGTTTCATCATATTCTGGTAACCTAGTGAATAGGCTGCACAAGTTACAGACAAAATATTTTTAAACAATACGAAAATTCGTTGTTCTAGCTAGACAGGTTTAACTTGTAAATCACTAATGTAAAAAGTACAATTTATAATAATTATTATACTTAGTTCTTTTGTGCCGATACTTGCAATGGGGTTTCGTCAAAACTCTATGTGTCAATCTTAATTTACAACTTAATAGTACTATTTACAAGGTCCAAAATAGAAGTTAAACTTAACAAGTTTAAATTCTAATTTATCCATAATTAAGTATCTAGTAAAAAAAGCTACTTGGACGTTCAACATTAAACGAATTGTTTGATTTATGTAAACATTGGCTTGGCAGTAATGAAAATTTATTTTTAGTTTATTGAGCTATTTTAAATTGTGCTGAGAAATATTTTAAAATAAAAACTATGAATCTAAGACTCCTTTCCTGCATAGCAATTGATCCTCTCGATCTTTCTTAGGTTAAGTACTTGCCGTGCTCGCTAGCATTTAATGTTATATATTCAGCATCTTATTCGGGATTGCATCTTAATTAATGAAACTGCTAAAATAATTAATTTTAATTAANTTAATTTAGATACTATTCAGTACTTATTATGTAGAAGAATTTATATAAAAATCAGTTCAGTAGTTATAATAATCGACAATCGCTCGCACGTTTATCTGCGTTTATTTATACTATGTACACAGTAAAGTACAACATACTTACAATAAATGCAAGTGTTGCGACCATTTATATTATCTACTTATAACATACTATGTACAAACGGCTTGCGCGTATTTAGCGCTCTATAACATATTTTAGTTGTACATACTAAATATAGAGTAAACCTTAAGGCTTTTCTAGTCTGACTCAGAAGTTCAGGACAAGCCTAAGCACAACGGTCATATTTAATGAATTACATGTAAAATTCTTAAAATATAATTATAATAAGTATACACAGTTTGAAATATCCGTTAGACTTGAAAAATGGGATACGTTCGTCGTTAGTTAATAATCAATAAATCTTTTAAAAGTAGGTAATAGAGTTTAATAAAATAATAATTTACGAAGGTTCACATTTGATGTTTTAGGTAGGTACCTATGTCTTACCTGTCAAAGTTACAAAAAGATCTAAGACAGCTGTAATGTTACTTTAATATCTTCCCCATTAATTGAAAGCACCATAATTATTATTAGTAGTCACTAAAAACGAACGTATCGAGAACTTAAGTCTGTTCTAAGCCGGACTTAAAATTATACCACTTTCTATTTCAGGTTCATTAATTGCTCTATTTTCTTTCTATCTATAATATTAAGTAGTAATATTTCATACCTTCTCGTTTCTTCTTCGTATTCTTAGCTAGGTAATTGCATTTTAAGTAGTTGTAAATGAGCAATCTACGACAATACATTTGAATTCATATTTCGTAGACTTACGTGTAGAGTTTGCTAATTTCAATTTCATGGGTAAAAAAGTTCTTAAAACTAATTATTTTTTGTAAATAAAATCAATGTCAACAATGGTTCCCTTAGAAAATTAAGGTAAATAACATAATTTGTACAGAATACGAATTTATATTGTGCACAAAATTATTGATGTGGTGGGTTAGAATTGGAGATCGCTTCGCGTAAGGTTGCCGATTTTTTCACAGATTGTGAGTGCGTCGTAACTAATGCTGAAAACCACTTTTGTTTCGTTAGAGTTCGAAAAGTGACTTAAATGGGGCAACCTTAGTGTTCGTGTATGTGTAGTACACATTGTGTACCTTATGCCTCGCCACATAGCTTCGAGGTGTATTACCGTCGTCGTTTATCGTTCATGATTATTTTAATGCATGAACTGTTGTATTATTTTGAGTTTGACTGATTGGTCGATGGCACTTTTCTGGCGAGCAGTCCCGATCGTGGACACTCGCCTTGCAATGTGGCCGTAGCATAGAATAAGTTATCACGCCTGCAACCGGATTGGTGACACTGGCATCGGAATAAAAACCCAACCTCTTAACGAAGTCCAAGGTTTAAGTCACTTACTTAAAGAACCTTAAGGAGGCATTATTTTGTTTTAAGCTGGATTAATCACTGTACAATAAGTTTTTAACAACAATATTCATTTGTTAATTGCAATAGCCGCTTTCTTAAGGTATCGTTTAAGAAAAGAACCTTGAATCGAGCGTGAGTATTCCCGAAGGATTTTCCGATGCATACCTAGAGCCTGAAAATCTTACTCCTCCTTTTCAAGTTTAATTTAATTAAGTAACAAAGTCAAATTGTTCCTTTATTTAGGTGCTTATCTATGAAATTGCCGTTTTACATGGGGTATATAAGAAAACAGTAGCTCTTAATAAAAACAATTTGCATTTTAGTAATTACAAACCCAAATATATTGTGTGTATAAGATTACTACCTAACAGTAGCTTAATTTTGGAAATTATCCTACGGACTTACTAGGAGTCTTATCATGGAAATAGACATGTTTTTTTAAATTTTAGTCAGATGTAAAAAATTGCAAACAAATTAATATTATACGTTGAAAAACGGCAATTTCCTATCTAAGCATGAACTCATGAATTCGGGGGTAAGGGCTGTGGTGTAAGGCCTCAGCCTCGAACTTAGCGGGCATCGGGGCGGGGCGGCGGCGGCGGCGGCGCGGGAGCGGCAGGATCTTATGCGTAAAATCAAATGAACCGGTTCTCGAAAACAGCGGCGCGGCAGCGGGCAACGAGCGGGCAGCGGCGAGGGAGCGGGCATCGAGCGGGGAGCGCACTCCTTCTTTTGCCCACAATAAATCGAGCGTTAGGAATAAATTTGAATCAAAATAAAATTGTCGCCGTTGTTCAGACATTTCGTTTGCGAATAAAAACAAATATCTCGACAACACAACCCCGAACACAACACTTCGCCGCTAAAGCGCCGCGCGAGCTGCCCGCTGGTTTCGAGAACGGGTCTGCGTTACCCGCCCCGCTTCCGCGCCGCCGCCGCCGCCGCCCCGCTGCCCGCTAAGTTCGAGGCTGAGGCCTAAGTGTGCGCACGTACCGCGCAGGCGTGAGCGCTCATTAGACGATGATCTCGCGGATGACGCGGCGCGAGCGCGTGTTGGGCGTGGAGTAGCCCGACTCCAGCGACTCGTCGTAGCTCAGCGACAGGTGCGCCGGCTTGTCCTCGCCGCACGCGTCGCCGCCGCCGCCCTCGTACGCCTCCGGTAAACCGCTGACTTCGTGGTATGGGGATTCTAGGGGATAAAACACATCAACATTATCAACCATTAATTATGGGGAAAATATCAAAAATAACATGTAAAAAACACGGTTCGAATCCCGGGTGTGGTAAGCGAATTTAAATCTTGAAATGCAGTTACAGTATTCAGTAGTCTACAGTATATGTATTAAGAGTACTTTCCCTTCAAGTGGTATTAAAAAATTTTATCCTGTATTTATTGGTATAATTATTGGCTCTCTCTAATGAGTTGCATAACACTTTAGCTAGATGCACTTAGCGACCGCTTTCGCCGGCACCTTAATTTGAGCCGAATTCGGGGCTTTACGAAGACTTAGCCCCGAGCCACATGACCTAACTAGCCACGCTTGGTTGTATTTAAAAGCTAAGTTAACGTGCTAACTGGGTGACACACTCTTGCGAACACTGAATATTGCGTTCAGCCAAACTGAAATTTGGTGCTACTCTGCGTGACTAAAGGCGCCTGTGAACGAACAGCGTGTTAACTAGACGTCAAGTCAACAAAGTTATAGTCCTCGGCACGAATCTTGAGCGCTGGGGGAAACATGCACAGGTAGACTGTTTTGATGCTGTTTCCAACAATCAATAAAAAAAGGTAATTCTGGGTACCATGACAACTATAATAGACACAATAAATATTTAAGAGCAAATAAGATCTACCCCACTTGGTCCGGTCGAAGACTACTGACTGGGAACTCAAATATCTTCTATTAATGGCGTGATATATCCAATCGGGTAAGTTAGAAGGCTAGGTGCATTTAATTATTAAAAGTATGCACTTAGTAGTTTGTAATAAATTAAAACTGTTCACGAGATGTTAAATGCGTATGTACCTACAACACCATCTATTCAATTTATGCGCATATCAAACTGTTAGTTACAAGTTGACATGTTTTGCAATGCAACTAGGTTCATTCGTCATAAGCTACGAGTAGAATCCAAAAAAACTATTTAGAGCTTGCATTATTTTGTAGTGGGCTAGCGAGGCGTAAAATATTAAATAATAAGTCAACACAATGAGTTATTATACACAAAGTATAGGTAGTTCCTTGGCAATATCCATAAAAATGCCAAATAATGTACATAATCTCATCATCACAGTTGAGATTTTTTTTACACTGGGAATCGAACCGAATCTGTGTTATAGTCCCGTTCGGGAACCATTAGGTTATGTGGTTATGGCTTCTATGTATTTAAATATGTACTCGACCGACCCCTTGTTATTAATAATACCTATTCCCATAAAAAAACATTTCATGGAAAAAAGGTCGCTCGTTATTCCCAAATATAAAATGATCCCGGGAAAGCTTCTCATTTTTCTATTGATTAGAAAGATCTTCTCGAATTTCAAGAAATATTTGAAAACATCATAATTATCTGCATTTATCCAGCCGTGATTTAACGCATTATAAAGTCTTTTTCATTCATTGATTCCAAAATATAACAAATGGCTGTCGAAATCCTGGAAGTTCTTTGTCGAAGTTGACGTCTTCCAGCTGAAATGCTACCTACCACCTGTAAATATATAGTTGATATTGGAGTAATAAAAGGTGGTGCACTCACCCATGTGTTGGTCCATGCGCTTCTTGGGCTTGTGCACGGAGGCGTAGGGGTCGGAGCAGTAGTCCTGGCGCGAGGGCGTCTGCGCGGCGCGCAGGTAGTCGGGCGCCGGCGCGGCGTGCGGCAGGCGCTGGTAGGGCGCGTAGTCCTCCACCGTGCCGTAGCCGCCGTGCGTCATGGGGTCGTACTCGTAGTTGCTCTGGCGCTCCAGCAGCTGGTGCGGCGCCATCACCGCCGCGCCGTTCGCCGCCGCCATCTTCATCTGCCACATCGAGTCCTGCGAGTTCACGCTGCCCCCGTTGTTGCTGTTCGTGTAACTGTTCTCCATGTACGGCCCTGGGAAACGACACAAGTTTGAGCGTGCACAACACGCGCGCATGCAGCCAACACCATGCCTGTGCGGTTTACCTTCGATGAAGACTGCTAGTCCTTCGTTTGCACAAGGAAAAATATTCGAAATTATGTCAATGCTAACTTTGTTGTGAGGATCGAGTGCCTAATTTAAGCGAAACAAAATCCCTTGGTATTACACATAATGAGGGTTTGTGCTCTGTGTAAAACATCATTAACGGGATCCTTCGTCGCGTAATTATAAAAGTTTATTCACATAATATAATTAGTCAAACTACATTTATAATAAAGTCGTAATGAGGAGGTACTTACAATCGGAGGTGGGGATATTTTGCCCGTGGTGTACCTGGGCGTGCGAGGGCCGGTAGGCATATCCCCCCTGCGTCGAGTAGACGGCGTCTTTGGAGTCGTCTATGGGCAGTGGCAAGTCCATCGAATGTTCGAGTGCCTTGTTTTCCATTCCCGCACATGGGTAGGAGTAGGGAGGCGGGCCTTGATTTTGGGATTTCATCGACTCCATAGCGGATTTCATTGAATCCAACTCGTGATCTTTCGTGCGTACTTTTTTCATTTCCATTCGTTTCGATCGACAGTAAAGGAATAACAGCCAAATGACCACCACTAGTACGACAAACACAATCATTGAGGTCATAACTGCTACCAACATGTCTGGTTCCTTCCTTACGTAAGCCGGGCCAACTGAAAATAAAATTCCTCAATCAACAACACGTCTACGTTATTAATTAGCGAACTCTAATTATTTTATTAAAACGTGCGCATTTCGAGGTTTATGAATATGCGAGTGTTAACAGAATTTTTAATAGCATCCTCCTGAAAATGATTGATAACGCTTGCAAAACAGAAAAAGTTTATGGTAAGCAGATTTTCGTGTTTTGTGTGCAAATGCTTTAAGCGTGCAAATGAATAAAGGAATAAAGGCAAAAACCTTTTTTTGTTTAAAATTGAGAGGGAGGCGATTTTTAGGTTTTACACATAATTTGTATCATACCAAAATGTNCAAAATTGAGGTTAAGGTAGGACGCCCAGTACAAGCTGACGCGTCAGCTATACCAAGCTATATGTAACCAATCAAATCAATGACGAAAATAAGTAATTACCAACTGTATCAATTCAATACAATAATTTTAAATCTATTTGTGGTGTGTGAGATTTTTACCTACCTACTTAAAAGTTGCTTTACCAGTTAAGTGAAGGGACTTACTTTCGGCTTCAGTGTATTCGCTGCAGAACTCCTGGTTAACTTGCAGACAGAGCTTAACTCTTATCCTAGGGTTTAACTCGTCCAGAGGGGGATCGTTCATGTGACGACTGCTTTTCCTGCCAGGCTTGTTTGGGATTTCCAGCACCGACTCTTGAAGCATTGGCGTAGATCCAGAAAGCCTCAGCGGCATGGTATCCACCACCTTAACAAACATTAATTGACTTAATAAGTAGGATGTAATTAAATCGCTAAGTAGGTAACTAATTACCCCTGATGGCGTTGAAGGCAAATTAATAAATAAGTGAATTTCCTTTACATTTTCCTTTTGAGTGATAAATAATGAGATCTTAGTTTGATATTGACAAGTTGATATGACTTGAATATTTTTATTAAATAATAATAATAATATTAATATTTGTTTTGTAATCACACTAAAAGAAAGTTTGTGAGTGTGTGTTTTTGTTACTTCTTCACGTCTAAACGGCTGTAGCGATTTTAATATTTGGTATGGAGTTAGCTGAAGCCCTGGATTAGACATAAGTAGGCTACGTTTTACCGCAGGTAACACCGTGGGCGCAGCCAGTAAGTTATAATAATTTCTAAGAATTTATTCCAAATATTTACGCCCACAGCATTTCCTCTAAATTATAATAAAAGCCGCATTAACATCCGTCACTTGTTATGAAGTAAGTAGGTAATTAGCGATAACACGGACTGAGGCTTTTGCCCTCTGATTCGCACGCCCTAATTTCGGCAAGTCAAAGAAATATTATCACTCATCCCTCGGGAACTTTAATACACAATATTAGCAAGATAAAAGTAGCCCGGGGAATCGCTCTATTGATGAGAAGTTTACAGATTCGTATCAGTATAGGTACAAAGTTATTTTAGTCATTTAAAGTTAGGAATCAGGATGCATACCTTGGTAAATTATATCTTCTTTTAATAAAGTTGCCTGAACCCTTGATTGTTCAGCCTTTGTGTGGATTAATTAAGCAATTTGTAGACTAACTGTACCTATTCCAATTATAAGGATAAGGCGATTAGAATAATTATAGGTGGATAGCAAGACTTGTAATTAAATGCATACCTAATACAAGCTCGCTCCAAGAACTAACTATAAATCGGAGGGTGCAATCAAAATAAATATAACTATAAAGTATAGTTATGACGACGAAATTAGGTACCTAGATCTTTCTCCGTTTTGCTCAACCAACTTTTTTTCTTTTTATTGATCCTTCAATCCTTTATTACGATTTTATTTATGGTTGATATTTCTGTCTTACCTGCCAGCCGGCCGATCCCGCGACTCCTCCAAGCCCTTCTGCCACCCCCATGAGCGCCAGACACGTGGGGCTCACGCTGAACGCCACGGTCTTGGTGCTCGGGTCGTACGTCACTTGCTCCGGCGCAGGGATACGGTCCACTTTCGTCGTCACCGTGATCTCGTTCGAGTAGTTACTCTGACCTTTCGTATTCACAGCTTTCACCTACACAATACACAGCACGTCAGCACAATGTCAATCACTCCCACACACAATAAAGTGCGAATTTTTCAAGCGTGATAAAAAACCACAGCAAACACCACAAAACATGAAAAAAACTCATATCATCTAGGCAAGATTACCTTGAAAACAAATGTCTGATGCTGTCGGTTGCGAGAAAATGAAAAAATAAAATAAGTTATTATCTAGGAAGAAATACGAGTAGATACGTCTGCCTACTTGCCGCAGGGGCAGGGGTTCTATCTATTTAAGTATATTGACATTCCCAGACAATGACGACGATATTTCCCTCTACACCTTGCATTCTAAGCCAATGGAAATTATCTAATCTTCATAAAAGTGAATGAAACTAATCTCATGAATTTGTAATAAATCAAATTTAATTAATTTCAGTTCTATTGACTGCCGTCTAAAGCTTTTGATGGCAATGTTAATTATGTATTTTAGAACACTAAAAGTGACTCATTAGATAGCAATGTCGTAGATATTACGAATGTAATTATTTTACATTTAAATTACCAAGTTATGTTAAGAATGTACATATACATTTCAGCCATATAACGTTACGACTCTATTTAGCCTAAAATAAGGTAATAACGCACAGTGCTTAAACCAGACTTTTTAAGTCGTAAAATAATATTTTTACAAAATGTTGACGAACGAAGTCCATAAAAATCCCTAGCCATAAAATTTGCAATTTAATTATCATCTGGCTATGTAAGTAATCAAAAATATTAACAATTCATAACCAATCTAGGCTTAGGGCGAGTTCTACAGACATAATCATACATTTTAAATTTTGGTTCGAGACAAAGGGAATATAGCATAACTCACCTTGAACGTGTATGAATTTTGTTGTTCTAATTTTGTGACGTTGCAGGGATTGGCTCTGCCGCAGTCGTATTCCATCCACTCAAAATCTGATTTATCCGCGGCGCAATCGGAGCTCACAGCGGCGGAGGCTCCGTCCGCGCGGCGGGCCATCGCGCGCCGGTACCTCACGAAATATTTCGTACTCGACAGCCCGCCGTCGAAGCCTGCCTCCCATTTCAACGTGACGAACGAAGGGCCCACTTTCTGGCTGACGAGCCCACTCGGCGATTCAGGTGCGCCTTTCGGCTGCAACCTAATCTGAGGCCGAATATTTCCCAGCACATTTTTCACGCTGCAGTAGTAGTCTCCGTAATCCTGGGGCTTCAGGGATTTTATTTTGAGGGCGCTACGATAGGAATCGTTATTATCAGTCGTAGTATTTATTTCGTAGTGCCCGTCGGAGGACATTTGCAGAGGTGACGTGTGGGACCCGTAAAACCATTGGAACTCGGGTTTCGGGTAAGCTTGAACTCTACATAATATTTCGGCTGTTTCCATGATATCGTAAGCGACTTTATGTTGCAATTTTATTGGTATCGGTTCATCTGAAATAACAAAATATACAATGAAATGACATAGTTACCTTGATCAATTAACCACGTTCAGTTAAAGGTAATTATCCTCAATAGAGTGTAATAAAAAAGAGATTAACTGAACTAATTTGTGAAAGTGATTAGTGTAAAATGTATGCAATTTGTAGATACTATTATTTAGTTTTCATAACCCCTAATAAGAATCTATTCAACTTGTATGGTTGGAAAAGTTCGACGAGAAATGTATTGTATTAAGTTTTGAACTTACGCTCTATTCGAAGATGCATTGTGGAATCCACCCTCTTCACTTCGTTTTCGTATGTGCAAGAATATATGCCCCTATCCTCGGGCAGCAAGTCGTTAGTGTTTGGCCTCGCCTTTCCATAGAATCTCAAAGTACTTTGGACATTAAACACAGAGTTTCTGCCCTCAGATACATCTGTTGTAATCTCATACATATTTGTATCTAGACTTATTTCAGCGTTATCTTTGAACCATTTGACATGAGGTCGGGGCTTGCCCAGCGCACTGCAGGTCACAAAGAAATCTTGTTCACCAGCACGCTTCGTTAAATGAGGCTGTAATTTTGCTTGGAATCGAGGTGGTTGATGAACTTCAAGAGTAACTGAAGCTAAATCTCCGTGGCCTAGTTCATTAGTGGCTTGGCAGTGGTAGACTCCTTCGCTGCCGAGATGTGCACTCGGGATGGTGTATTTATTTCCTGTGGCAAGAACCCCGGGCTTTGAGTCCAACGACTCTATGTCTCGGAACCACCGGTATTGTGGCGCCGGCCAGCCCGGAGGTTTGGCGCTACATGTGAGGGTCACCCCGGTTCCTTCCTGTGCGACAGGGCGGTCTGGACTGATGTGTGCCCGGCCAGGCTTATGTCTCACCAGAACCGCGACTGATGCGCTACTGGAACGTTCCACGCGCTTGCCGTTCATAGATGATATGACGTTGACAGCTCGACAGATATAAGTACCGACCATGTCAGCGTTTACTTTTGTGAGCATAAGGGTCTTCCCCTTTTGGTGAAAATCTGGCCTACCCTCCATAGTCCATTCTATGACAGTTGGCTCTGGGTTAGCGCTGACTTCACAGTGTATCTCAACTGTTCCGCCTTCTTCTGCTTCGTAGGTCTTGGATTCAACAGTGACACTAGGAGGGAAGAGGACATCGAGATAAATTTCTTTCTCTCCAGGGTGACCGAGGCCGTTATCTGCGCTGCAAGAGTATGTTCCAGCATCTTGGATAGTGACGCCCTGAATGGTGTGCGTGAACGAATTGGAGATATATTTTCCGTTCCGAGTCCATCGCACGGAGTTAACTTGTGGCTTGGCATCGACTTTACACTCCATGGTTGCGCTGCCGTCGATTTCTACTCTAAGAGGGTTTTCAGGGCCGACTTCGATGCGAGGGAAATCTGTAACAAAAATATTACATTACTTATAACATAAATGATAGATTATGCTTTTTACTATGATAAATCTAATACAAATAGATAGGTTTTTATGAGCTCAGTCAAATATTATTTGATTAAAGCATTTCTAAATTATCCCGACTTGGGACTGAAACCCTTTGCGCTCAAAAGCAATATTGCTCTAAAATATTAAATTAATACACCTTANAAAAGTGGTAATTTTGTGTAAAAAAATTTTAGGCTTATAATTTGTGTGCCATAGACAACTAGGCGTACAAAAAATTTGGCGATTCGATAGAGACCCCGCATAATCGGATGATGCAATATCCTCCCCTCGCACCGCATGTCCACGAGTATTCATTGATATCTTAATTACATTTCCGATTGCTGTTTAGGAAATGTGTTAATTTCCTAGGAAATGTGTCTAATATAATTTACATCACACATTTCCGGGTGATTTTAGGACTTATACACAATTCCTAGGAATTGTATACAATGACGGATTTCATACATTTCCTGTAACATACATAATAATATACATTTCAGCCATATAACGTTACGACTCTATTTAGCCTAAAATAAGGTAATAACGCACAGTGCTTTAANACTTTAAACTGCACAGGTACTGGCAAAAGTGAATTTTATGGATGCATAAGGTATGTGTGGTGTGTGAGTGTGAGTGAGTAGGTGTGTGTTTGTGTGGGTATGTAAGAGAGAGATGGGTATGATGTCACTAAGATTATGAAACTGAAATGTTCAAAGTATTCACGCGGGGTTAGTCAACAGGAGCTCTGTTTCGTGGTAGCTAATTTGTAGAAGCCAGTCGAATAGCTTCGATTTCACGACAGATGGATGGCTCGATTTGATGTCACAAGAAGATGCCACTTTGTTGTAGATGAAAGGGTATAGGAAGTCCTTGTGTCTTTTTGCAAAAGTTGTTGCGACAGAAGGAATTTTAATTCGAAATATCCTTTTTGTTAGTTGATCCCTGTAATCAGCCGAACCAAACACCGACTTGTGGGTCGAAAGAACGGCGTTGAGGATGTATAGTTTTCGGACGCTAAGGGCGTGCGCCTCCGAGTACACCAAGTGAGTAGGGTAGCGGCGCGGTCTTTTGAGCATTACCTTGAGCATTACACTAAACATTTCATCATTTTAGGCAACAGGGAGCGGCGGAAATTTAAGGTCGTTGAGTGTAAATAAGGAAATCAGCTTCGTTACCGGTATAAAATGTTATCGAGTTTCAAATTTTCAATAATTTGTATATTTAGCATACACACGTGCACGTGTTTATATGGCTTTGTATTTTGGTAAAATTCTAGTTCAAGTAATGTCTACCTTTAACTAGGGCAAAATCATAACTTGTTTGAGACAATATTCCAATTTTATTCTTCTCTCGCGAACAAGAATTAATGAACCATAGCGTCTGCTGACATAACATTCGATCGGAGATGGTTTATTAGCATTATATACGAATAATAAAGCAAGGAATCAACTTTATTATCGAAGAATAAGGTTAACAAACCAGTCAAACAAAACTACTATTTATATTTTTAGAACGAAATGCTGGGTAAGATTTTATTTCCGCCAAATTCCTTTCACCTTTTCATCCCACACATTAGGTATATCGACAACTTTTTCCGCAAAAGCGTAAGTTGTAAAAGTGTTTCAATTTAGTTACAACATAGGGTTCTTCAAATCGACGTATAAGTTGTTCGTCTGATTTGGTACGCGTCTATATTTCTTTTAAAGCTGTCAATATTTATATCATCAAATAAAGTGTTTGTTTCAATAAAAAGTTATTTGTTTTGCAATGATTTTGTTTGCCAAGTATTTGGTATCAAATAAATATCATTTCTTTTTGTCTTCATTTTCCTGAACAGCTTTGTGGTAGTATTTCCCCTTACCTATCTGTTCAAATATATCGTGATTATTTTGTTTGTTTGATAGGTAGGACTATGATTCAGGCGATTGAAAAGTAAAGATTTATTTTGTTTGAAAAGTTGAGCAACCGGTTAGCTATACCGGTGATGCAATTTCGGGCCGGTGAACTATTTTGTAAATTTGTACTAACTTTATATGTGCTGTTTATTTTATCGCAGTGGGTATGATGCAGTAGGAAACGGATGTTCCGAATAAACGATTTATGTTTACAGTAACTCACATGTGCGAGTACGCGCATCAGCATCATGCCTTCAATCCAGGTCAATTGATTTGATAGAAATAGTATATGGGATCTGGAAGATCTCACATCCAAACTCCTGTGTGATTATTGCGGGCATCTGTTTCTTAGTTTTCTTTACAAGCCCAAACAAATGGTTGCTTTTATTTCGCAATGCCTGAAATATTACTGTAGCTTTTATTTGGTGGTGATCAAACATTATTAATAACGACGTAATTATTTCATTTAATTTTCTATTTTTCAGTACCTACATTAAATATTTAGTTTTTTATCCTATCGTCACAGCTTGTTATTCACAATTAATAAGTATAAAAAATGATATGAAAAGAATATTATACTTACTTAAGTACGTTATTATTACAACAAACACCAACATTATTATTTTATCTCGGTAAGAAATTGTGGAATCTTAGAAATAATTTCTTGTTTCTGGAAACTTGTTTCAAAAGATAATTGTTATTTTATAAGAAATGCTTGATAGATCGAGAAAACAAAAACTTTATTACTTGAAGATGTTGATAATTATTTTAATTTAGGATCGTTAAAGTTGTGGCTTTTGTTTATTTTTTTAGTAGGTATAAATGTATTATGTTATGTACAGGCGACTACGATTCATATCTTTGAATTTCAGGATATTTGATGTTTGATATAGACAAAATGTAGAACCAATAGTTCGGAGAGAATGAACTTTATTTTGTGTGTACAACTCAGATATTTTATACCCACACGCAACTAACAGACACCGAGTCACGGCAGTAACCTACGATTACGCCAGAAACAATCTGTCCGATGGGGAATAAGCAGTAGTATTGAACGGGCATTAGTTAGAGCTTAACTTGCCCCAGTCCCAGTACAATACTAATATAATTTGATACCTACATAATATGAAATTATTTCTAGGCACGCCAACATTCAGGGCATAGACATCACGAATGTATCTTGATTTCATTCGATTTTTGTGTGTGTTTTTATTCAATACCTTTATGACCTTCAGTTACTTACCTACTTACTACACTATAAAATATAAGTGAATTGAAATGGGTAGATCGAGAAAAAGACTAACTTCTCAATGTTTAACGGACAATTTAAGAAATACAGGAAACTATTAATAATGTTTTGTAGTTTAATAAAAAAAGTGAATAAATTGCATGCTGTAATTTTTGTCCAATGAGATTTTTTGATTATTATCATCAGTATTACTGACATACTGTGTGAACGTGTGTCGTTCACAGCAGTGGAAATAGCCTAGATCCCAGATGACTGAGGCTGTTTGCTGAAAGCGTCGTACAGTCGACATCAAAAACATTTTAAGTGCTCAGAAATATCTTTGCAAATGGAGCAAAGTATAAGATTTTATGGCACAGAAACGTTAAGATCTCTTTGTGCACTTTCATGGGACGACAAAGACTCTTTTAAAAAAGCACTTAAAGTGTAAAAATATTTTGATGTCGACTGTACCTCCGCTTGATAGCTGCGGGCCACTGATCCTAGACGTCTTACATTTGCTCACGAGTCCCTACTTTGAAATGGAACATTCCCCGTATTTTAGGATTCTGTAAGAAGTGAAACGGAACGTAGGTACCTACCTACATAATCACAACTTGGTGTCAGTAATTTTGTGCTCTTACATTTTATTGGTGTTCTTACTTTAAATTGGCGAACTTAGAATAAATGAGTGCCTATTAAATTCGGTTCAATTCAATTTCAAATAATAATACTGCCACTATTGATAAGTTACACTGCTCGTCTGCAAGAAATAATTTAGGTAATGTATTTTCCAAAAGTGAAATTGTATGGTACTTTGTGAATACTAAATGGCTTATTTACTATTATTGATTTTACATTAACGCCTTATTCAAAGGGGATCGTCGCATTCATGAGCTCAATAGATATGGGACTTATACGATAATGATCGGTGTAGGTTATTACATAAATACCGTCCCTTAATTAATGAAACTCAATACATTTTACTGTCTCAAACTACGATTACTTTGTTGTAGAGCTTCTTGATTTTCCTCTGTTAAAATACTTAACACTCTACGAGAATCTATTAATAATTGCGAATAAAGCATTGGAAGTTTTGATTGCTATTGTTTCCTGGCCGAACTATGAGTAGTTCCGATGACGTATTTCGCATGTTTCATCCACATTCAAAATCTAATTTGCATACTAATTTCAAGATATACATAATTTGTACATATTCCTAGGCGAGTAGTAGGTAATTTGAAAGTTTGTCTCTGGGATATTTCCTAATCCTAGAAAATAAAATGAACATTTCACTTTTTTACGATAGTAATCATGTTTGGCATCCATGTTTCCGTTTTACACAAATAAATAAATGACAGAACTTATTTCCCGTTTGATCCAGCACGGACTTGGACATTTTTTTGTAAACATGCGGACTGAACCGCGGAAATGTGAGGTGCCCTTTTATGAAACGCAAAAGGACGAAAATGGCATTCATACCGAGCCAATTTTTAAGTGAGGTATGAAAGTGCCCAATAAATGGAAATATTTAGAGAGCATTAAAAATGTACAACGTAATATGAGAATAATAACAGGAGAAACCATTTGCAAAATGCGTGTATACTACCTACCTACCTACTTTCATACTAAAAAGATGGTGTAGATATATGGATAACCCACTCTTTTGCTTCATAAATCAATAACACTATTATATTCTGTAAGTTTTTTTGCTAAAACAAAATTCTTACGTCATTACAACACAACCACTACTAGGTAACGACTAAAATAAAATAAATATGGAGCTAAGAATCAAGTATGACAAGAAGACAAATAAAATAAAACTTTTCTTTATATGCTGAAGAACTTTTGGGTTATTACAATTACACGCTGTATGTGCGAGACAGAAGTTAGTTTCACCCTAAACAAGCGTTACAACTTGTTTATTGAATAGCGAGGTTTTCTCGAATAAGTACTTTATAACTTTCATAATATGATAAACTACATTTATCAGAGTATTGCGGTCGGGCTTGGGTTTGAGAGAGTGATTTGATAATGACACTACAATCCGACAGAGATGTTAACGGTGCCAGATTGCGGGGATTAATTAGTAATTGATTTTAGTTCCCTAAATAGGATCTATCCCAGATGGTGCTTAATGAAATCCGGTGGAGAACTTTATCCACTATTTATTACCGGTCTTTACACGGACAGGGAAAAACTTCTGTGCTTTCGTCCGGCCGTGACTACGCGTCTGGATTTAGCTATATTAATATTAAAACAGGTAAAACGTTTGTCGGTTTATAAATGCGCTTTAATTGTGGGCTTGCTGGTGTTCAGATTTTTTGATATTCTACGATTGTGGCGAATGTAATGGTGTTTTAATTGAGTATGGTGTTCTGACAATGCCGAGAGGTCGCATGTTCATCACATTCGTGTGCATGAACATATTTGTTTGTATTGTACTGGGTGTTTTGTATGTGTAATATGTGTGTATTTACAAAAAAAGGTATTTAAGTATGTTTATATCTGTTGTCTAGACCCATAGAACAAGCTTTGCTTAGTTTGGGACTAGAGGCGCAGGTGTAAAAAGTCGAAGGATATTTTATTATTATTATTCTTTTTCGTTTCTTTTCTCCACCTTTTTAGGATGGATTAAACATCTGTTATGCGGGCCTCAGCCAATCATTATTATTATAGGTAAGTACTCACAGTTGACGCTAAGGTCGACGGTGGCATCCAGCTGCTGGCCCTCGGGCATGGCGCGGTTCCACACCACGCAGCGGAAGGTGGCGCCGTCGTGCTCGCGCGCAGGCATCAGCGTCAGCGTCGCCACCGACGCCTCGGCGCGCGTCTTGCCGTACGTCACCTCCGCTTCTAGGGGGTACGTTGACCCGTCTTTGTACCATCTGTAACAAATTTTTGGTCAAATTTCCAAATAGGCGTAAAGATATTGGGTATTTAACACTATTTAATTCGAAAGCACCACTTTTTCAAATTATCAGATGATTTTGGTCATAAAAACTCAATTAGTTGTCAATCAACTATAAAATTAATTTGAAATTAATACAAATTACTCAATTATGTCATAAGCTTGTACTGCCATACAAAAATCATATTTGGACAGTTTTTAAACAGCAAGTTAATTTATTGGTGTCGATTTTATTTAACGCATAATTCAGTTTTTTTACACTGCCGACGTAACTGTAACGCGACTTGAATGCGACTCTACATTTCCATATAATGTAGGTAATATAAATCGTCGCATCTTCGTCAGTTTAAAATAATAGGTTCATTATTATTTTTAATATGTACCTACTTATTTCTTCTTTTCCCAATTATAGAAAAAAAGGGTGACTGAGATGATCGCTGATCTTCTTCCGCCTTAAAAACATAAGGCTTTAAAGTAAATTCACTTTGATCTATACAAGCTCCCATTAAAATGTCTTCGGAGATTGAGAACTGTGGTTTAAGTAATAAATATAACTCAGTAACTTGATTTATTTCAATGAAAGATAGCATAGGTCGGGACTACTCGTCTCAAACAGACTCTAAATGACAAATGCAAATGAAAGCTCTATTCTTTGGGCCTCAGGCGGATAACAAATCTATCTATTCCATTATCCTATGATACCGCTGTCATTCGTACATACCCTACATCTCAATTTCCGAGAACCCCTATGAAAATCGTTGTTAGAAACATCAAAGCATTTTTATATTAGATGGAAAAACTAAGTACCGTAACAGACGTGGGTACCTAGTTTACATTCATTGAGGCAGAGACCAAGATTAATGTAAATGTATTTTATAATCCCGTTTTATATTTCTAGGGGAATTACCGAGAAGGTTAATGTTACGTTGTACTCTTTGTTTTGCCATTAACTTTCACGAAGCAAAGACACATCTAATGTCTGTTCAATTACTTGGAAGACTGAAACGCAGCGAAGTAGGTAAGTACAAAATACACGTAATTATTTCAAAACATAACCTTGAGACCGTTAGAGATATTCATTATAATTAGGTCTTTATAATTAACTTGGACTCCGTTATTGTTAATTTATATAAAACAAACAGTTCAAAATCCAGATATTCATACACCCACGTAATAACCTCCTTCCTTCAGGACTTTTCTTCCAAGGTTGCGTATAAAACCGCTGGAAATGACAGTGATCTTTTCTTATGAGATAATTACGCACAACCGCGTTTCGTTTTTCACTTGTGGTGCTTTGTCGGCTCCCAACAATGTAGGGTCGCCTTGCCGGCCATTCTGGCCGACCGCCCGCCGGCTTCGTATCCTTGCCTTTCTCCCTAACTCTAATTGAATCCAACTCACTGCCTACGCGAAATTTA
Organism: Ostrinia furnacalis; assembly: GCF_004193835.3. Lineage (NCBI taxonomy): Eukaryota > Metazoa > Arthropoda > Insecta > Lepidoptera > Crambidae > Ostrinia > Ostrinia furnacalis. The sequence goes on along the minus strand of NW_021137571.1, from coordinate 153,193 downwards.
TCACCACATTTATCAGCTTTTTATCTTGCCTGTAGGCCGTTCTTAATGTGTAATAATGGATAAGGTGGAGAACGTTACCCATAGGTCCGTAATTTTAGATTATTAGCCCGATATTTCTATCGGCAGAAGAATGGGAACTTCTTTTAATGAACTTAAAGCATGAAATTTGAGCATAATTAACGTTAAAATATGGACCCCAGTGGCTATACAATTTTTTAGGACTAGATTAAGAATCTATACATAATTATTACAATCGCAAAAGTGGGGAAGAATGAATATAATTTGTTGCCCTTCACGCAAAAAATGGAGCTGGTGCATCAACATAGAAACAAAATACATCAATTATTTGCCCACTTACATCGAAATAATTAGGTACCTATCTATCCTAAGAGGACGAATTTACGAGTATGACCAAAAAAGTATTAAAATTATTACGTAGTATGAGCAACGATATTATATAGGTTGGTTGGGACCACAAAAAACCTGCCTAGGTTTCTTGTAGCAGCAGATTTTCTCGTAGCAGCTTAACTTATTAAGGCAATAATTAATTTATTTATACGGGCAACACACTAATAAAGTATTTTATACGTACCTAGTTGTCATTTGTTATTTTGCAACATAAATTTAACGTGCTTTTTTGATTTACTAAAATTTTAGGGGTATATTCTATGAATAAATCCTAATGAAAATGTGTTAAAAAACGTATATTTTCGAAGTTTTTTCCAAAATAGTTACCCGGTTAATCTTTTTGTACATAATTTTCATTGATCGTTCATTATTTAAAGAAAAATAAAGTGATGATAATTATATTTTTTACTTGTCTTAGGTGTTTTTTCACGGTTATTTAACTATGGCGTATTATTTGTAAGAAAAAATAATTAATTTAAAAAAAGTTGATGCCATTCGATTCTTTGAAGTGGTCTTGAATTCCAGGAAAACAAAAGGAGCACCTTGTAGTCTGATCTGTTCACTGTACCAAGTACGATTTAAATGGACGTCGTCCTGACGTTGCTTATTGCTGATTATTAAACGAGGATGTACTCACTTGATGGAAGGGTCAGGCGAGCCGCCCGAGCTGGAGCAGGCCAGCTTGAGCTCGCGGCCCTCCTGTGCTTGCGCGTGCGGCCCCGGCGTCAGAAGCGGCGCGCGCGGCAATGTTAGGACCACTAGCGCGTGCCCCTGCAAGAAGGTTTTATTTGTAGACATTTGAAGTCTTGAAAATAACATGGAAACTTCGTAAAAGTCCTGAAACTACTGGACTGAACTGCTGACTGAACTATAATAGTTGGATGATATATTTGATCTCATTACGTTGCAAAACAGTTACAAGTACAATATAAAAACAAGTAACATTTGCAAGTTTCATACTTATTTTCTTTTGAGACAAATGAGAGAGATAATGAGGATTGATGATGTGGGCTCAATTTTTGCAATCTTGAAATATGAAAAATCCTGACACTAATAAGTTTGAAGTAAGTTGCAATACATATGTTTGATCTCGTTAACTGAAAGACATATTTCTTTTTTGTTATTGACAAATTACAGATTAATACAGATTGAAGACTTATTTGATTAACTATTCTAGTTACTACTCTTTTTCCATCCAAGAAAAAAATCAAGAAAACTCAAAAACCCGAACTCATTGCGGACAAAAGAAAAAGAAAATTTCCGGAAAAAGTCAATAAGCCGGACACATCCATCCATACCTGCGAGTGCAGTGTGCGCCCCGAGCCGCCCGCCTTCACCCGGCACTCGAACCGCCCATTGTCGCGCTCGTACGATACGTTAGCCACCATCAGGTCGTAGCGGCCCTCCTCAGGCTTGTACGATATTCTGAAACAATGCGAGATATTGTCGTCGTTACTCACTTTCATTTAATTTATTTGCAATACTGCCGCGAGTAGTTAAAAGGGCGCCTCAAACACCAAATCAAAACGTAAGTAGATAAAAAAGTTTCAAATAATTTTAATTCTTAGCTGCCCTTGAGTTTCACTCATATCCGAAAATAGTGTTAGATAAATGTGCCTTTTCAACTATCGAGGGCAGAATAAATACGTAGGTAAGTAAACTTATTACAGTCTAGGCATCGTAATAAATAGGAAAAGGAGTAAAACTCTAAACAGAATAACTCGTAATTAGTAAACATAAAGGTATTAAGTATTTCATATTGGAATTATAATATAACGGCTCTGTCTTCAGGCATGACATGATTCTTTAAGGACTGTACAAAGAAGAAACCCAATTAATCAGACTCAACGTTAACATCAAAGGAATGTTTAAGTACTCTACATTAGTAGGTGTTTTTTTTACCTCAAAAATGGTTTTACGTAAGAGCTCATTGAGATTACTGTTTCTCATTATTAACATCTCGACTTTGTAATAAAGTAGTTGCTGGAAGAAATGAGAGTTAAGCTCTTTGTTACACAGAAACAGGCACTCCCGCGAAATTTGAAGGATACTCTAATATAATAGATAAACTCGTTCCACAGGTCCGTTTGCGGATTTCGGTTCTTTACAGAAAGACTATTGTGAATCCCTCGAGGACTGTGATATTCCCAATACAAATAGTAGCTTATGCTGCTCTACAATATCGTAACTTTCATTAAGGAAACGTTTGAAAACGGATTTGTTGTTTTACAGAAAATCAAGAATTTCTATTTTATCATTTTATTCCTAGTATTATTCACCTGTATTGATTAAAATCTATCGAAATCTACTAGAAATTGGCCTCGAATGTTGTGACGTAAATTCAATCTACGTCATACGTAATGTACGAGCGCGTAAGATTATCGCCGTTGTCTTCAACTCTGTTATATTTGTTTCGTGAAAATGATTTGTGCGTGAACAAGAAAAGGAAAAGGCGCGATAGCCTAGTGGCAAAAACGTCACCACATGTATGTACATTACTTTTGAGATATCGGTGCCGTTGTCACGGAAAAACATCGTAAAACCTGCACACTACCATACACGTAGGTATTCAAACAAAAACCTGAATATATTCCTGGAAATCTGGAAATTTTTACCTAGTGATATTTGCATCTAGTCAAGTCATAATCTCAGAAATATGATAACAATGCTACATGTAAGTTATCTACTCGTCATTTCATCAGAAATATGATAACAATGCTACATGTAAGTTATCTACTCGTCTTTTCATCAGAAATATGATAACAATGCTACATGTAAGTTATCTACTCGTCTTTTCATCAAGGTTTCTAAGAACAGAGCTTAGTTGCACTAAAATTACATTTAAACGTTAAAGTGTCAGAGATGAAAATTCTTTGAAAAGTTTTATTTATTTGTAGAGAGCTTAAAGTCAACCGGAGCTTATGAAGGGAGTATGGAATTCCTGCTCACTAGATGGACAATCTGAGAAATTATTACAGCTACAAAACATGTCACTGTGATTCAGACTTTGCCTTCGTTTACTACACAATTATTTAGAAACTAGCTTTCCGCCCGCGGCTTCGCCCGCGTGGAATTTTGTCTGTCACAGAAAAACTTTATCGCGCGCGTCCCTGTTTCAAAAACCGGGATAAAAACTATCCTATGTTCTTTCCCGGGACTCAAACTATCTCTATGCCAAATTTCATCAAAATCGGTTGCGAGGTTTAAGCGGGAAAGCGTAACAGACAGACAGACAGACAGACAGACAGACAGAGTTACTTTCGCATTTATAATATTAGTTGGGATAATCGGATGAGTCATTAATATGATGGGCACTTTTGCTAATTATGATTAGGAGAATAACTTCCTAAATAAGGACTAAGAATGTAATATAACAAAATTATTCAGATGTGCTGTCGTTTGTACTTCTTGAAGATAAAATTTACTTTTTTTAGAGCTGACGATTTGTTGTTGTGTAGTTTCAATGTGAAAGTTCTTCATATTTATTTGTTGCACCCTATTATAGGAGTAAGGAAAACCTTTCACAATATTTCAATGAAGTATAAAAATTTTCAATGAAAGTAGATATTTTCACAAGAATTTTCGCAATAAACGTGCTACGGCAAACGCGTCTGTAGGAGTTCGTAGTATGAGAACTTATCACTTTATTGCTATTGGAAGACAACATTATTTTTATAAACCCAACAGTTATTTATTTAAGGATTCGTTAGCGACATGAATTCATAATGTTTCATTTATTATAAATGCTATGGAAATATGGTTGGATAAAGCTGGCTCTTTCTGAGGGTACATATTCATGTTGATTACTACAATATATTGCGGTGTTTCGAATAATGACGACAGTCTGGTGGAAAATAAAATCTGGATGGCTTCGCTTCCTACTCGTATTTTATTCTCTTTTGTGTTCCATTTTAAATTTTATTTCATTATCTTTAACAAACTTTGCAAGTGCAGATACTGAAAGTGGGCTTCGAGCCCCGATGATTGAATTTCCCACCAGTGAGTTTAACATAATACCTATTATCGTTTTGTTCGATCATCCCTGAATGTTCATCATGTATTGTTATAACGTGGTAAGTTATTGAATGTAAGTAAATACATAAGGGAAGCAATAATCTTATAACACTACACACACAACAAGAACAACTGATCTAATTTTCTAACATTGACAAACAGACACTTATTCCCGAATCCCGAGTAGCAAATGCTTTTTTATCCAGGCAATATATATCTAAGTTTGTTGTGTTATGTTTTTCTGTGACAAGAAATACTCGAACAAGATTAGTGCCTATTACCTGTTACACTAGCAAAACGTGTCACGATAGAAACAATTGAGATATAGGTATCTAAACATCTGTGCCCGTAACAACCGGGATTCCGGTGGTTAGTTAAATTACTTACTCGTAATTAGTTTCCAAGGGGATGTTCCCTATGGCGACGTTCTCGTGCCCACTCGCCGTGCTGCGCACCCAGTAGTAGGTGAGCGAGTCCCCCGCGTTGTGGTCCAGGGAGAAGCGGCACTGCATCGTGACGTCATCACCCTCGCGCGCGTCGTGCTGCTCGTCGTCTGCGCTGGCCGTCCAACCGACTGGAAAGAAAACGTTTTGGTAAGCTTTCTTAGTAGTTCTAATTTTTCGCCAAGAGATGTCGCTTTCTGAACTTAACTTTCTTTTAAAATTAAGCTAGAGAAATATTTTCATACTGCGCCCAGCTAAAGTCAGAGTGGTTGTATACTCAATTTTGTGATCTTTTTGTTACATCTTTAAGTTAAATATAAATCAGTAAGCAACTGACTTCCGTATGACTATGGCAAATGTTACAATGTCTAGTCAGGCAGAGATAACTGAGCGGATATCGGAGCCTTTATCTGATTGCTACTTACTCGTAAGCTTAATTCCATGGGATACGCGATAAGCGCCAGAGTAATAATACCCTTGTTTAAGTAATAATTGTAAATAATATAAAAAGTCGTTGGATGTAGTCCAAGTTGCTTCTGCAGTGATGGGCATCGACCTTTAACGAGGGGTTAGTGCTCAGTAATTAAGTTTTGCAAATACCGCCGATATTAGATGATGTAATCTAGGCAGGGTTTACCTAGATTAACACCGTAACGTATTAAAATTTTCTGAGTGAACGGCTTTGCAATATTGTTAATTCAACTACCAACGAGGTACTTATCCAATGCTAGCTGCCCTACTAGACTTTGGAGTTTGAAATTGAACTCGTAACTTTTTTAAATTACTCATCAAAATGCTAAGTCTTCGTAAATTTTGCCCACTAGTGGATATTTATGAAACTGCATATGCTTAACTTACTTAAACATTATGCTTAATAGATTAATACCTACTTTTAAGAAGCTTTCGAATATTATTACCTTTTTACGATGCAAATTTTCGAGGCAGGCTGTTCTAGTTCTCTACGTACTAATTAATTGATACCATATCAGTTGATCACTAACGTTAATCAATTGATACTAATTAACGAGGTAATCAATTATTTAGGGTCCACTTTGACAACTGCCTGGGTAGGTATGGGAGGTAACTTGTCCTAAATTTATAATACCTCACCGTGAATGCAATGGGACACCCTTAGCTATTGGATTGGGAATTAATAGGCAGAATAACGGTGGCTTAACTAATTGCAAATCCTAGTCGGGAATAGAGCGGCAATTGTATCCGAATTGCATGTTCTAGAGCTTTGTATGCGACGAGAGGCAAACAATACATCGTGGTTAGTCTCGGTAGTTTTTGGCTGAAACTTTTTGACCTGTGCAGGTCACATATCTGAAACTGAACTCTACCTCTACTCTTAAAACATTCCATCCAATTTGATTCGAACAAATACTTTTGGATACTTTGGACTGAGTTTGTTGCGGCGCTTCTTCTCAGCACTTGCCAAATGTTTGTCTCGAAGCGCTGGTAGGGCAAAAAAAGAATGAGACATGTATAGGCTCCTTAAGAGCATTTGACGATTTGCAAGAACTAATTTAATTAGTCTAAACAAATAAAGATAATTTTGATTTTGATTTTGATACAGAATCGATAAATAAAATAATAATGTTCGATTAAACGAATAACAAGTGCAATATTTAATGAAAGTTCCACTGAAATCATCATTTATTATGATAACATTCTGCCCACTACGCGTATAACCCGTGAAATTATTATCCAGTCAAAATAATTCTGGAGATTATTCGCAGTTCCTCGTGGATACAGCAACATATTTACGGCGGTAGAAATTAATGTCTGAGTGGTAATAAAACACTTTTAGAAGATAATATAGGTAATAGTTTGTGATAAAGGGAACTTTTTAAATTCAATTAAAGAAAGAGAGCACTGAAATAGATCTTAAAAGTGTATAAGATAAAAATACATTCGTCGCATTTAGCTCAGACAGGTGTGTGTGCACCTTAGGCGGTTTTAGTCCCGCTATTATTTTGTGAGTTTTATTGTTTCACTATCACGCCAATTACCTAGGCCCTAACTGAGCAGTGTTGTGCCTATTATATCGACTAGATTACGGATAAACATATTTAAATAAATACATATTAATGTACATGCATATTCATAAACGTTAACCGTTCTTATTACACTAACATTTGCCCCTAGAAGGATTCGAACTCGTAACCTCGAACGGAAACTCGAACCATTAGGTCAAAAGGCCAATAAAAATGTGGTAAATTTTAATGTAAGCTGAACCCAGGTTTAGCTAAAAGATTTCGTTGATTTCAACAATGACTTGATAATGGAAAGATAATAAGTAGTAAGAGTTACGAGTAACATTGTGGTTTGAAGAAAGGCACCAGTTTACGAAATACGGAACTCAATTTCGTGGAGAACTGCCTCTTTCATTGTGCAAACAAACTTCGTGCTTCTGTATATTACTGAAATACCGACAACTTTGTTTTAAATGGTGAAGGCGAAATGACGTGCCGAGCGGCGCAGTCCCTGTACGTAGACCCCTGAAAACTATAGACTACTATAGACATTATCACGTTGAGTTAAGAATAAACGAAAGATCTACGTATACTCATCACAAGACTAGCTTCTAAAAATGTATATGTTGCAGGACCGTCGTAAATCTAGAATTACTAAGTAGGCTTAATGACGGACGTACAGTTAGTAGGCGTATGTGGGTTATATTGTATTATCTTGCATGGTCATCTTTAGCCATTACAACAAGATCTACTAAGATGACAAGTCATTTTGTGTTGTGTTTGATTAGTATACCTAGGTATAATATTGGAATGACACACACATAATTAATTCACAAATCAAAATTTTCAAAAAAAGGAAATTGTTAACAAAGCATGTAAATAAGTTGTATTAGATTTAAAATTGGTTAATAAAAAAAATACCTACTCATTAAATTATAATATTGCATTTAGAACTATCTATGCCACATATTTTCAAAAAACTTTTTTTCTCCAAGAGGTTTCTCTTTTTCTACACAACTAGTTTTGGTGTTGTCTCGGTCACTCTCGCCGCAATGTCAGAAGGCTGTCCTCTTTACGCATCATCATTCTGAGCAGTTGCAGTAGGGTTACCTATCAATCAGTCATATTTATTATACTATAAAATTTACACCCCTAATAGATCAAATGGCTAATTAATGTGAACAATATTTTGAATTCGTTTGTTTTGATAATAATAAATAATTATGACATTAATAATAATATGTAAACACCCTGAGTGTACCTATAATAGGTCTGAACAGAACAGAAACCAATATTAAATTACAATCTTATTCCAAGATCTCTTATGTCTATGGATTTCCGGGAACCAAGTCAAGAATATTACTGGGAAAAGCACGTCTCTATTTGCGGGTTTTTGTTGATAATTCTATTGTTTAGCTAAATCCATACCGTAAGTGTTTGAATTCACAGTAATTTAGAGAAAGTTAGCCAGAAACTATAATATAATAGCTACATCATTCATCGATTCATTCATTCATGTCTTAATTTGAGGTCTTAGTTTTCTCTACCTTTCAAAACAAAACAAAAAAAAAAGTAAAAACAGTGTCAGTTTTCCTTACAACGTTCCTTTATAACGTTTTTTTTCATATCTATAATATCGCACGTTCATAATCAAACCGTCACTATACGAAATTGGCAGAAATTGAGTTAACAACGTCATCAATCAGAGCTCCGCGAAAAGTGCATGCTGTAAAAATCCCACGCTTAAAACTCAAATAGTTCGGCAGATATCACTAGTGTCGTTATGGAGTTTAATGGGGAAACCGGCATATGCTGTGAGTAACAGTGACACGTTTTTAGTAGTGACGGGAACTGGACGGGACGCCGTGATAGTTATGTGGACTCTGTGTTGATAAACGTCATTTTTAGCATAAAGACGCTTTTACTCCAAATCATTAAGATAAGTCACAATAAAGTAATACGAAAAACGCCTTAAAACAAAGAGTGACAATATTTCTCTTACATTTTTAATAAAATTGTTCCATCACTTCGTAGAATATTGTGTTTATCCAAATTGTGTAATATTAAAACAACAAGAAAGATTTTTAAATGATTAAGTAGTTATATTTTTTTTAACAGCTAACAAAAATGCCACCAGTCAATCCAAACACTAGTAAAATCAAAATAAATTATCAAGGATATTACTACTTTATCTAGCGTTTGTGGACTATTTATTTATTTATTTATTTATTCGATCACCAACAAGGTTACATTGAGGCTTCACAAAAGTAACTATAAAGAAATGATAATGCCTTGGATTCGATCGAGATCTGAGCAGTGCTACAGTCTCTCCAAGCAACGGTGCCAAATTGACTATAGATACATCGAAGTGTTGAAAAGCTTGTACGAAAACGCCACAATGTCGGTTCGTCTCCAGGATCAGGACTCGAAACTCATCCAGTTGCAGCAAGGGGTGAGACAGGGAGACGTCATAATATCTCCGATACTGTTCAACACCGCCCTGGAAGATGTTTTCAAGCTTCTGGACTGGAGCGGATTCAGCATAAATATCAACGAGTACATCATCCACCTTCGATTTGCGGACGATGTCGTAATCATGGCTGAGACTGTGGAAGATCTAGGCATAATGCTCGATGGCCTAAGTAGAGCCTCTCGACAAGTGGGCCTGAAAATGAATATGGACAAGACAAAATACATGTCAAATGTCCATGTAGTATCCACTCATCTGGAGACTCTACGCTCGAAAGTTTGTTGACAATTTATGTATACCTGGGACAAACAGTCCAGTTACGTAGGTCCAACATCGAGAAAAAGGTCAATCGTCAATCCAACTCGGCTGGGCAGCGTTCGGGAAGCTTAGTGATATTCTCACGTCCGAAATACCGTAGTGCCTCAAGACAAAAGTCTTTGATCAGTGTGTGTTGCCAGTGATATTTTATGGATCTGAGAGGTCACAAAAAAGGTGATGGAGCGTGCGATGCTCAGTTAGTTTCCCTACGTGATGGAATCAGAAATGAGGAGATCCACAGGAGAACCAAAGTGACCGACATAGCCCGCAGAATCGCTAAAATCAAGTGGCAGTGGCCGGGGCACATAGCTCGCAGAGGTAATGGCCGCTGGATAATGATCCAGAATTTAAACCTACTTCTCTGAGCCCTTTTCCCATGAAAAATCACTATCTAGTTCGTCAAGTTCATCGAGGTCATCAAGTTCTTGTTGTTTAAAGGCTGCCTGAACAAAAGAGTACCTTATTTTCTAAGAAGTTGATTTATGTGATGTAATTTTATAGTAATTTCATGTGTGTAACGTATTTATTTCTGATCGAGAATTTACATTTATTACTGTTACCATAGGTACCACTTAATCCAAATTATAAAGTTTTAAGTTCATTAAAATTACTGATTTTTCTATGTTAGTTTTATTTAATAATAATCATTTTTAGGTTCTGTAAGATTATTTAATTTGCGGAAAGAAACAAATTCGTGTAAAGGGTTTTTATTAATAAAAGTGTAATTAATTATTTTTTAGAATAAAAACTAAACTGGTAAGGTGATATTAAGGTGTAAGTAACTAATTTAAGTACTCAATTCATTTTTACAAACTGGGTAGATTTGGCTTAAGCTTATTCCAGTTGGTCCAGTCGTAGTCGTTGAACTCACAGTAGAGTTGAATGACTCATGGGCGAGCGCGGGTTGCGGTTGCGGGGCGTGGGGGCAGCGCTTGAGCGTGTGTGCGCGCGCTACTGTACATTTCTTATTGTAAAGACAAAAGCCTTATTGTGACGAAAATACTCAAAATTTTAATAAGGTTTCTTAGAAAACATTTTTTTAAATAACGAATTGTAATTGATAATGTAAAAATCTTGAAAAAAATATTCTGACTTTGACCTTCAATATCTCCTAAACCACAAGTTTCCCAGGTATGGTCCCAAAGAAAAAAATGATCCTCATGATGTGGAGAATAAGTAGTCTTCGGCTTCGGGATAGGTTTTTTTACACCCGTTATATTGATATCATTACAAAATGTAACCACAAACGTTCGAAAAGATTTTATCAGACCCTTATTTTTCATTCACAGAAAAAATATGAAAAAGCGATATCGACGATTCATAAACAATAAATATAATCGTTCGGAAAGCATCGAGTTACAACGAACTGATCTAAAGAGCGCCTTATCTCGGATCCGTTAAATATTGTCGGCACATCCCGGCAGCCTACAAGAGGTGACGACGACTTCGAAACTTAACGTATTAAAATAACGATGGGAATAAAATAAAAGAGTACTTATTTATGCATAATAATGTTTTTTCGGTTGAATAAAAATGAGGGGATCCGTACAAATATCTAAATAAAAGAGTGGAGCATCATAAAGGACGGCGCGGCCGCTAGATGCCGCGCGGAGATTGCCGCTGCGGCGGACCTCCTATCATTTATATCATTTCATTGCGGCTGTTTACATTTCATTCATAAGTCCGATTAGCCCGTTGTAAACTTAAGGTTATATTTGTTCGTGTATTCAATTCCCTGTAAAGGTCAATTAATATGAATTCTGCATTTTCAATGAAACGGTACTTGGGTTCTTATGCAGATTTTTGTTTTATAAGGAAGACTCTCCAGTATGTTAAATATGTATGATGACACGCTGTGCGTAATTAACATTATCTTTATTGGTCGTTAACATTAATTAATTGTATTTATACATAACATGTTGTAAAATGTCGTTAAAAGTCTTGTTATCTTAATAGTTATTAACTAATTTTCACAATAATTTCCATTTTTTAGCCGCCTGAGGGNCTGAAAAGTACGCAAAAATGGCATGTCAAGTTATTCCCGCGCGGTACGGATATAAACATGCATGTAAGTTGAAGTGCTTTAGGGGTACCCCAATCACTACGTTCCTAATGCTTCTGATAAGTAATAACTTAAAAATATATCAAACGCAGCTTAACTGCATCATCAACTCACCTTCACTATTCAAATCTCATGCTATGCAATGTAATTATATAAACATAACATCCAAAGCCTACAAATTTATTACAATAATTATATTAGCAACACTACTGAGTCACTGTAAAGAACTTCAACGCTTGCTTGAAATCTTGTTTAATAGTATTACCTTGAGTATAAACAACTATACCAAAATATTTCACATATGAACATGCAAAGCCAGTTGATGCAAGAAATAGACCAAACAAATAATGTTCATAGTTTTAAATGCGCCCCTAGAGACCTATCTAACTGTTTGACTGATCAACGTCCACTATACTCAATTGTTACACAAAACATTAGGAGTATTTATAAAAATTTCGACGATTTTGAAATACACGTTGATGCCATCACTAACAATATTGATATTATGATTCTGACTGAGTGTCGTATTCATCCTGATAAGCCACTACCCCATAAATATAATTATACTACATATTGCACAAAAAAGAAAATCACGCAAAATGATGGTGTTGTAATTTATATTCACAGTGGTATACAACATACAGTCAAAGAACTTGACTTTAGTGATGCATCGTGTCTTGAAATCGATCTGCCAAACATATCTATCCTATGCGTATATAGATCTCCTTCCAATACAAATACTAAAAACTTTGTCTCTTCCTTGGACTCATATTTAGCGAATAACAAACAGCAGAACAAAAATTTTGCCTTGATCGGAGATATAAATATAAATATTCTAGAAGGCTCGACATCAAGCTCAGCAAATAGCTATCTGGAAGTACTGGCTGAGCACGGCGTACTGCCAGGACATAGACTCGATACAAGAGAAAACAGTTGTTTAGATCACGTACTTACAAACTTAAATCCACTAAATTATTCGGCAACTATAGCGGTGCTAGAAACTTCTATAACTGATCACTGTCTTATACTTACAAATATATATTCAAAACTAAAACCTCGATATAATAAAAATACTAAAATAGTAACTAATTTTGAAGATTCTCTACAATCACTTCAAAAATGTGATCTTGCTAATCTCTTGAGCATTATGGACCCTAATATTCTGACAAATAAGTTACTGGAATACATCACAAACTCACTCAATGAAAATACTAAAATCATTAAAACGACCAACAGTAAAAAAATTCTCAAACCGTGGATCACGCCGGGTATACTCAAATGTATTAAAAATAGAAATGATCTACAAAAAAAGACAAAGCATGATAAAGATAAAGATAAAGATAAAGATACATTTATTTGTTCAAACATGTGTACATAAGGTGTTAAGTCAGCATTCAAAATGGCATCAACATGTCGTACCTTTGCGGTGTACAAATTAAATTAAAAATAAAATATCAATTACAATAATACTGCATAATCAAATCAAATTAAAGTTAAAGTCAATGTTGCATAATCAGATTAAATGAAAAAAATAATAATATTAAGAAGTAAATCAAAATTTGTCACTTAGGAAGTCCGTCAGATTATAATAACATTTTTCAATTAATAAATTTTTAACCTTCATTTTAAATTCATACAATTCTAATTTTTTTATTGTTAAGGGGATGTTATTGTAAATTCTAGGTGCCATACATAATATACTTTTACTCATAAGAGCTGAATTTGAGGGGGGCATCCGTAGTCTTGAGTAGTCACGTCGGTTGCGACTGACAACATCCTCTAAACGAATAAAAAGTGACGGATTGGCCTTAACAAACAGTACTATTTCTAAAATATATATTGACGGAAATGTTAAAATTTTATGTTTTTTGAAAACTGGCTTACAACTATCAGCCGCTTTCATTCCAAACATTGCTCGTATACAACGTTTCTGCATTTTAAAAATAATTTCTCTGTCAGTAGAATTCCCCCAGAAAATAACGCCGTATCTCAAATTCTTAGACATTTAGTGATCTCTATTCATTGTAAATCGAGCGAGAATTTTAAGTAAGTAGGTTTAAGCCGAAAATCGAAGCAGTCGAAGCTTTGATAGATGGGATTTAATTTATTGTGTGTACTTAGTCCCCTCCTACAGAATTTGTTAATCTTGTTATAAAATACGGTGATAATAAAAAAAAAAGAGATTGATCTATCTGACCTCGACGTTATTATTATTATTATAAAACTTTATTGCACAATAAAATAGTACAAAAGGTGGACTTAATGCTATATAAGCATTCTCAGCCAGTCGACTCCTGGGTTATGCAGAAAGCTGTGAGTGCGAAGGTAGAGGTAGAAGGGTAGAAGTTAAAATTGAAGTTAAATTTTTAATTGATATAATATTTAAGATACATATACCTACATACATACATACATATACATTCATATATACAGAAACCTTTGTTTGTCACCTGTCATCCGCTTTGCAATGGAGGGAAGTCGAACCTTAATTTCGAACTCCTCCTATGTTCTTCTGATTAATTTCGTTGCGGGTCCAATGACAGTTTAACTTTCCCCCGGGACAAACTTGACCTTCATTGGTTGGGTTTTTGTGGCGGTCAAGCTGTAGATCCTGGCTACACAGGAGTTGCAGTGGTGGGAACGAGAGGTGGGAAAAATATACAGATACATACAAACATATATTATCACTTTGCCAACAAACATTTCCCATTTGTGACTAAGATGAGGACATAATATAGACGTTACGAAGTTAATGGTTAATTTGTGTACAAGTTTGCCAATTTCTACGAACTGGGTGCTGTAGTTCATATTAAGCTTAAACTTTGGCAACATCTATTCATAAAACTGAATTCACTTGCATATTCTGACCACTCATCCCTTTGTGTACCGACTGTTCGGTGAACAAGCATCGCCTGCAGTAACAACAGTTACAAGCAACAGGCACCGAGATAAAGCAAACCAAATAAGAAAATAATATGTAGTTGCAGCCATTTTCCGTCAATTTTCCGGAGAAATCCATGGACGGTTGAATCACGTGTGAACGTGTCTAACACTCGTCAGAGGATCGTATGTCTCTACAATAGAGAAATACTTAGAAATAAAAGTAGCACTCGACACAGTTTGAAGAACTACATATAACAATTTACAGATAAGATAATATGTATATGTATTTAATGTTAAACCCTTCAGTAGAAGGTAGAGTCGATTGTAACGGAATTTCTAACAAGGAAGTTATTAATAATGCAAATAGAGAACGTTTAAATTACATGTAATAAGCTAGTTATTACCCACTTTTGATTACATAATTAAAATTCATTATTGTAAATTACAAATCACGTTATAAATTCTCTTTTCATAATAAAGGAAACCACAACTGTACTGTATCCATTACGAATTTAAAACTTGCTTTTGATTAAGTGCCATATTTTCATGAAATACACGCCTGAATTACTGAGGTTGCCTTTCAATCATATCAATTGGATACCTACATCTCTCAATTTGTTTTCTGAGCGGCGTAACAGATTCATCGCAATTTGCATAATTTTGCCGTCATCCTTCGGAGGCACAACGAAAAATCACCTATATTCGTATTGTCGACGCTCCACGTGATTTAAGGTGGGCACGTCACGAATACGCGAAACCGTTTGGCAAACAAAAGTTACCTTCTAACACATTTACTTTTTTTAATTACACGTGTCGATTGTCAAAAGTCGAGTAAATTGTGCAGAAAATGGACTCTTGACAATTTTTTTGCCGATCCTGTTGATCGTTTTTGTAAGTTTCGTTTTTGTGGATCAATGTACCTAATTTAGGTCGATCGTTACCAGATGTAGCTAAGAACATAAATCGACAAACAATAAAATGGAGTAAATCAGTTAAGCAGTAGCTGACGGATTTTATAGAGCAACAACAAACAATACATCACATTGACCGACAAGAAGTCGAGAAATGATAAATTCACCCACTTTTAAAATTAGGCCATCTTTGCTTAGGTATAAATACATTAGCTCTTTACATTACTTAGCTATATACGAATACGAGTTTTTTAATACATACATATAACCATTTGTCATTTTACTAGACCAGGATAAAGCTTAAAGGGAAAATGATAGGTACTTTAAAACTCTACAGGTGCAGATTGCTATCATAATTTCATTTTAAAAACCCTCACCATAATTTTTCAGGATTTTACAGGAGACAAACAGTACTTCATGGTGATACAGTACAATACGATGACGATGATGATGCCTTTTCTATTACAAAAAGCAAAAAACATAATTTGATAGAGAAATAAAAACATTGGAGGACCAAAAATACATTATTTGAACTGAGATGTGGAATGGCACTGCCAAAATATTTAAACAGAAATAATTAACTTACGACAGCAGAAGTGAGACTTAATTAAAATAAGACTAGTTTACATATTTTAACTTTATTCTTACTTTCAAGCTTATTTTATTTTCCCCGGTCGGATTAAAGTTTATTGAACTTGTTTCCTTCAGCTATTTCTTCTCGAAGTCAAGTTACATTTGACTTTTATCTATTTACTATTAGTATTATATTTTTATTAAAAAATATATAATTAAGTTCTACTATAAAAAGTGTATCCGAATTCCAAAAACACAGGCCATTCAGTAAGGCTTGTGAATTGATTAATCCATCGATTATTCTACAATTATTCAGTATGATGATGTCATATAAATGAATCATCGAATAGTTATGCAAACAAAAAGATTTCGTGTAAAATTTGCCTAGGTTCTACGACCACAATTTTTATATTAATGTCCTGCCACCTACTAAGTACAAAAGTTATTACTATAAATATTTTATTAAATGGTAGGCAATATTGAGAGTAATTCGAAGCGGTCATGACCTTGCGTGGATCACTTTTATCTCCAGATTTGAATGATTTCATAACATTTGCATTTCATAACATTTAGAATAATATTTACAACTTATTTTTCTCGCACCCACGATTTGATCGGCGTGGGCGTCGGTTTCTCAATATATAAAAAGAAAATCTAAACCATTTTTCAAACCGTTCTTACCAACGCAAAAATATGATTTTACATATCTTTAACGAGAAACGACAAGGTCCCAACATTATCTTTTCACAGCCTTTAAGTTATTTGCGTCAAAAGGCCTACATCTTTTTCCAAGAAGAAATCTATTTATATGTTTAAAATTTTCCGCTGTTTATACGTCTCTACATACTCGTAATATGTGTAGCAAACAACGACAATTTAGATAAAATTAAAGAAATAAAAAGGTTAAGTATGATCTGCTCAAAGCATTCTGTTTTTATTATAGTTACATACTTATTTATAAAAGAATCTTGTGTCTACTGTATTTAAAGAGATAGAATGAAAGAGTCTACATAGATAACAACAAGCTAGTACTTTCCCAACCTGGTCAGTCCATAACTAAGTTTTAAATTGCTTTGAACGCGATTCAATTTTGTCATGAAAAAGGTCGTGTAGGTCTTGGGGAAAACGTTTGGTTTCCAACAGAGACTCTACTTTTAAATCTAGGAACGTTCATTGGGTACGAGAGAATCAAAACTAAGGTATCAAGCGGTTCTTATGTCTGCTACGTTTGAACTTATCTTAGGACTCGAGACATTTAGTTAGAATCTTCATAGATTAAGGGATAATGGCATGTAAATCTTTCGAGGAGAGACGTTCATTGCTCGTATCATTGTTTAATCAACCATTGAGTTGACGAATAGAGGTTTCTTGGTAACCGACATCGATTGGTTCATAATTCAAGGTTTAACATTGCAAATAGATATATCTATGTTACAATAATAAACAACGTTGCTTGGAAGCGATTTTCCATTTCTGAGCGGTAATAACCACGGAAGGCAAGCGGAGATGCAAATGTTGTGTACATTTGGTTGCACGCATAATATAACATGCGTTCGTGTGTTTTGTTTGTGGGAATAATCAAGTTTAAATTTTTTAAGTCTTCACCCAACTGTGCTTCTACTTTAGTTAGTGTGCGGCAAATTGTATCACGGCTCAGCACGGCTCATAGAAAATTTACGAGCTGGCTGTATCTTGCCAGATGGCTAAGCTAACGTAACGAAATTCTGTAACCATTAGAAACACAGACAGAGCGATTGAATTAAGTAACGTTTTTATAGTGTTAAGTTGGATATTTTCTGCTCAGTTTATTTTTAATTACGCTGAAAAATTAATGTGTTTAAAGATACTTGCGCTTTAAATTTTAATATCGCATAATAAAGTAGGTAGGTTTTATTTCAGGTTAAACTGTATCAATTAGTTTTATTTCTTACTAGCTGACCCGGCGAACTTTGTTCCGCCTTAATGGCAATAAATAAGCAGACTTTTTTTTAATTTCGAACGGGATAAAAAGTATCCTATGTCCTTCTCCTGGCTCTAAACTACCTCCCGGACAATTTTCAGCTAAATCGGTTCAGCCGTTCTTGAGTTATAAGCGAAGTAACTAACACGACTTTCTTTTATATATATAGATACTTCTTATGTCTATAAAGTGTTCATTTATCCTTTACCTGTTGTTTATAATATTAATAATACTTGGGTAAACATTTCTGATTAATAAAAGCTATCTAAATAAGTATAGTCTTCCATTGAAATAAAGCTCGTTATATATTTTTTATAACACTAAATTGAATGAATTATTGTCATTTTGTGTTTTTGTATTGGAAGTTGTATTTGTAATATTCTCTTGCGGATATTTCATTTATTTTCCTTGTTAAATCTGTCTCAATAAAAATATTAATAGATTCAATTTAGGACAGACTGGAGGCTTTCAGTTCGTAGAAATACAGACACCCGAAGCTAATTCCATTTTTAGGAGGCAGACAATTAAAGATTAATGAATTCTGACAATTGCTTGTACTAATTCAATCTCGGTGTGTATTGTTTAAGTGATTTGATACATAGTTCAGGGTTTAATTGCTTGCAGGTCGGCTAATTACTACAATAATGGATTTGTTTGCAGACGGGCATACAGAATCTCATCAGGGCATCAGTTTAATCAAATTGTCGTAGCCTAATGATCCCTGAAAACACACTGATTGTATACAATAATGACTTGTGTATAACTTTTCATGTCGTAAAAGGCGACTGAGGGACATTATGCGACTTTCAGGCTTCCTCAACCCGTCTGGAAAGCGAAACCACATTTGATTAGAGATGATCGTGCTCTTATATGTATACTAGCTTTCCGCCCGCGGCTTCGCCCGCGTGGAATTTTGTCTGTCACAGAAAAACTTTATCGCGCGCGTCCCTGTTTCAAAAACCGGGATAAAAACNGTATATTTACAAAATAAAGTGACCCATGTCTTTATTTAACTTGAAACAATTATTTGGAACAAACTTGAAGATAATTAAGGGATGCTATACCGCAGACCTACCTATATTATGCATAAATAATAAGAATTAACTAAACGTCTCACACATTGAGAAAAAACATATTACCTACTTACTTCTATCATTTTCCCTATTTTCCACATTACAATAAGTAAATACTGAAACCAATTTATTGGAGATTGAGCACTGTTATATCTGATTTATCTATTTAATAGATAAACTAATTAATCGTGAGGTCTCAATCGATCCATTGTTGTAACACGTAAGCATCTATCGAGTCTTGAGATTGATTTCGGAGAATGACCAATCAATTGAAATGGTTCGAATACCCTTTACATAATAGAGGCTCTTTCGTTAATAGCACCGCGTACATGGCAGACTCATCAGACGCTACTTTTGATTGAAGACGAAAGAGTTTTGTGCTTCACTAACAGGCAATCGGCAATTTCCGATGTATCTAGGTCAAATGAAAAGTGCCCAAAATCTCAGAGGAACGAAACTGAAAATTACCTAACCTAACTTTTGTCTTTTACCATTTAGGTGCTTTGGCATAAAATAAAGTGCGTGAGTAACTTTTATAATTATTTATAATTTCCCAACCCAACAAAAAGGTTTAATGTCGGTAATTAAAACCTTTTCAAATAAACAAATGAAGGTAGATGAACATAAAATATTTAGCGAATGTTTTAGAAGTTCGTAAACAATAAAATTGAAGAACGTAAAATGCCATATTGTATTTCAGGAAATAAAAACAAGAAGTACAAACCTACCTAAGTACTTATTATGTAAATGAACACTGTCAGTTGTATTTGGAAAGAGAATTTGTCTAATATTTCTCAGCTGTAAAGTTTAAAATTACATTAGCTTTAGACCATGTGCTTTAAACTGGTCGCACTTTCGTTAGACTGTCGAATCTAAACAACAGAATGTACTGTGTCAAGCACACAAGACACGACAAAGACTTGATTTTGTTGCAAAGTGTCCCCTATTACAGCCACATACGACATCGTGTTTAGCTCAATGCGTCCGTAGTGGCACACGTGTGGGGTGAAGTGGGTAAGTGGGTGGCTCAAGCTGCCCGCGGGTAACCGAGACCGTGGGAGCATGCGGGCCATAGCCACTGTCTCGGATTGCTCGGCTCGAGTTCCACCGCATGTACTTGCGATGGCAACTTGCTCCGCGATGTCACAAGGACCAGTTGTCTATTGATGTTTAAGAATATCGCTCATGTTTTAACAAATAATCACGTACGGTGTGTTCATGAAAAGAATATAGTCGAACAAGTTCAAAAAATTTAATATTATTTTCAGTTTTGATTACCACTTGCATTTTGACTAGTCTTCAGTTACTGACATAAAATAAAAGAAGTACCTAGAGAATGGAATAAGCATAGTCTGGTACAAAAGAAACAGGAAGAGTCTATTAGAAACTCATAAATCAACTAAAATTGAAGCATGACAAAGTTGTACTCCAAGTTGCAAATTTTCAGTTACATAGCATTACAGTTTAACTGACAATGTTTAATCTGGTCTAGCAGTTGGCGACCGATTTCAATATTAGTCGCTGAACTGTCTTTAAACTCTACCTCCTAAGTTACACTGCAATCACTTAAAGGAAATCACTCAAAACTTGTATTTAATTCTTAGTACGTAGGTAATTTATCTTCTTACTACAGTCCGGCCTAGCGCTTATCTATACTAATATTATAAAGAGGAAAGATTTGTACCTATTTTTGTATGTTTGTAATGAATAGGCTCAAAAACCACTGAACGGATTTTGATGAAACTTTACAGTATTATTGTTCATAATCCAGAATAACATATAGGCTATAATTTATGACGATCTGTGACAAACGAAATTTCACGCGTGCGAAGCCGCGGGCGGAAAGCTAGTTTATTCATAAAACGATACGATATACATCGTATAACTAGACTGTTAGTTTACTGTTACCGCCTAAGTAAACCTACAAAACAATGGCGGTAAAAGTTTTGCGATAAATTGGAAGCTAATTGCCAAGCTATTATTTATTTTATGTCGCCGCTTTCTAGAACGAACGAACGAGTCATGTCATTGTAAATAATAATTTAATTAAGGGCATATTACGGCTCCGTGTTTTGGTAAGCGACGAACGCCTGTGACGTAAAGCCAGTATTTAAAGCTGACAGAATATGAATTTCAACCGCTATGCGCAATATTTACAAAGTTGCCTAATTGGCACGTCTTGCTCATTCGCCTCGCGTCTTTCCATGTCCGCTTCGTCTTACTTTCTATTCTGATTCAATGTTGATTCATCTACTTTGTACCTACAGCGGGTAAGGCCCAAAATAAGGAGACTTGTAAGAGCTCTTCACAGGGAAACCTTTTTCTTTTATGATTTTGTCTCTTACTTATTTATTAATGTCATTAAATACAATTCACGTAATAGAAAGAAAGAAAGAAAAATATGTATTCCATGCAAGTAGGGTACACAGCAAGATAATAACTAAAACTAGACAACAGAACGTCTACAAGCACCAAAATGGCATCAGCTCAGTATACGCCGTGACGGCAGAGAGCGCATCACGACCACTGGTATTCTGCGGATGCCAGTTGAGGTAAAGGGCGCAGCTCGCCCAGGAACAATCGGTTAACGTAACAAGTAATTTTAAACATAGATAGCCTAGACAGATTATTTAATTACATTACTTATGTATAGCTAAGATTCTAATAATAATTAATATAAATTAATAACTACAACCATGAACAAACAAACATAACTCAATTTCTACCTAAATGAAAATCAACATATTCATTTTAACTGATTTTGGAGCCATAGTTTGTTACTTGCAGTTAAATTTTACTCCGGCATGCATGCTTTATGTGTGTTGGTTCGATTGAATATTACTCAGTAGTTTACGTTGCGAGAACTTGGATTGGGAAGCTTTCTATTAGCTAGTATTCCGCAAAAGCTTAATCAAGATGCAGTTATTGGCGAAAATTAAGTACTTAACTAAATACGACCTAGTAATAATGTTCAAATTCTTGTTAAGCAAATAGAGCCACCAAATATAAGAAAGATTCTGAGTATTTTTAAGTAAGACTGCCAAGTTAGATAGTATAACATCAACGTTTTTTGCTTTAGTTAGACGAAGAGGTAACTTGGTTTATCGATAATTTGCTTAAAGGCGTCCATAAAAAGGTGAGGCTTAAACTTGGCAGATTTATACGCATACAATTTAAGTTTTAATAATAGGAACCTACCTGGCTAACAGAATTACCGAAATGGAAACCAAGTAAAACAGCTTTCAAGTAGTTAGTAATTTAATGAGACTTTCCTAAATAGGCTACAGAAGCCTAAACAAATACCTAAGAGCCAGGTACAGATTTGTCAAACTTAAGAACTATTAAACCCCAAATTCGAGCTAAAGCACTTTTGAGTAGACTTCTAAACTATCTAGTACTTGTACCATTCTAAACTTATGTTTCTAAGGCTAATATTCTGAAACGACGCTGAAAACTTGATTCTATGTAACTCAAGGATTGATTCACGCAGTTGGTGAATTTTGATATTTAGAGTTAGACCAACCACAGAATCTATGTATTTATAAACATAATACAAGTAGTTTAGGTTTCAGAAAAAGAGTCGAAAAAAGTCGTTTGTCANAAAATCAGAATAAATTTTAATTTTTCTATCCCGCATCATAAAAACTAAAAAGTCAAAAGTAAAATTTAAATAGTAATTATTTTTCATAAACAAGCTTTTGATGCTGTAAAAAGAATAAAATAAAACATAAATTCTTTCAAACCCATCAACATATTATTATTACTTTACTCAATTTAAAGATTAAAAACTTGTCGCGGGATTTACTAGTGTAAAACATACATAATTATACATTATTTCTTTATCATTATGTATGATTTGCTGTCTAAGGTACGATACAACTACGGATTAAGATCGTTTAGTCGACGCAGCGTTGAAATTGTACAGATAAATGCAGTTTGCGCACTCACTACGCGACGTCAAGCAATAAAAACCTAAAATTCGAACGCCAACTTTTTGCTACAACGCTCTTAAAACTCAAGGGTGTATTTAGATTACGGTTTCTTCGTACTACAGTTACCTACTTAAATACCATTTAATATAATACGAACTTGAGGGATTAAAAAGACGGAGTGCACAAAGAACAGCGAAATGGAAAGCGACTATCGTAACATTTATGGGATTTGTTAGAACAAGCAGCCTGAGGCAGTCTTCGGGCAGTCAGTGGTAACCCCCCGCAAACAAAGCGCAAACTACTTCTAGGTTTTTTTTCTGTCAATTCCAAATATGAAGCGAGTTACATTACAAAATTAAGTTAGCGTAATCAGATTTGTGTCTAACCTAACCTAACTTCTGCAGAAACGAACTTTCTTAACATAATATCTTCTTTTTTGAGATTATTAAAAATCAATGGGTTTTAACAACTACATACCATAATTAACGATTACATTATTATCTTTCAATGTAATGGATTCCGAATATAATATTTACTCACACTTGTAAAAGGCACTCGCGACAATTATACCTACTCGTTGTTTTTCCTAATTATGAATAACTTTTTCTTTCGCACATTACTCTCATAAGTATACCATTAGAGGAAAAGCAGGGTTCCTTTTCTTGTTTCCGACTTGTGTGGGTACGTTATAATATAAGTCGAGATACCAACACATAAAGAATTAAGTAAGCAGTTAAAAATCTGCCTTTTTTCGTAACTGACTCTGACTGATCAATTATTTATCAATGGACATAACTTTTTGGGATATAGGTACGTAAAATTTGTGATTAGGATGTTTATAATGTAATTTTACACTAAATCTATTGACTCCATAAATTGAGAACAAATGACTTATATAATAATTATTAATAAAATACCCAATTACGCATTGCGCCGGAACTTAAATGTTTTTTTTTTAATTTAAGTGTATTGATATAACAATCTGATCTGGCTATAGATTTTTCATTAAATAAATACCACGCTTCAAATAACAGTCGCAAAGACTCTTTCAACGTAAAGCTGATGAATAAATCGATGTAATTATTCATTCACATGTAATAATAACCTAGAATAAAGTTTTCGAAGCTTTGTAGCTGTTGTGTAATAACTGGTTCGTATTTTTTCAGAGCGTTAGCAAAAAGAGAGAAATAAAACAATGCTTTATTTGGCACAGTGACAAGTTTGATTTTACAAAACATTAGTAATTATTATAATATGTGCCAAAAAGGTCATCTCTCCGGTCATATCTTACCAGTGAGTGCTTCCAGCACCAGGGGCAAGCTTCCACAATAAATCTTTTAAATTTATTTAACTATGGCTTAAACAAATTTACAAGAGCGCAACATAATTTAGAATAGTAATTAAATGAACATTTTGTCGTTATATTTGATTTCTAAATTGGACCAAATGATTCTATAATTAACCTCGACCAATTTAATTTTGAATTTGAATTCGAGTTTGAGGGAATTGTTATGGTGCAAAGATAATAAATTAAACTGATTCTAAGAAGGTGACTTTATTTATTATAAATACCCGTCTAACTTTGTTTCCTTCCAAATGAAAAGAGACAAGACTGGGTAGGTACTTGAGAACTTTCAAATTTAATTAAGTGATTTCGAATTAGGTTCTCGCGATATTTTAACATTAATAGATGAATATTCATTATGAAATTATTCAGTCAATCTAAATTTTTACCAGATTTTATTTGAATAACTTAAACGACGAATTGGTACACTGATTGTAAACCCTCGCTTTCTAAGCTAAAGGATGCTGATTCGATCCCCAAACAACACAAACAAGTGTGCGTGAACATATTTGTTTAACAAGTCACTTTTAACATAATATTTATTTTATTTGACTTCATCCAATTTTCTTTAAATACATATAAAGAAATAGAAACATCAGAAAGAATCACAGAAATTGGAATCGATCCCTGTGGCTCTGAGTAGGTCTCGGGGACAACGGTNCGAAACGAACTCGAAAGTTTTTCCTACTAGAGGCCCAGGATGTCGTGGACTTGCCGCCTTTAGCTTTACCTTTGTGAATATTATCGTTTTTTGAGCCAAATAACGTCCACTGCTGGACAAAGACCTTCCCCCAAGTGTTTCCTCAGCGACCAATCCTGTAATTCGTCCTGTCTCCCACGACGTTCAACAGTGAATATTATTGTGTAACTAGATAATAATTATCATTGATAAGCAACGCACAATCACCACCAATTGAATTTTCATGACAAAAGCTACGACAATGGATACCTGTACTACAGTTTTATGATATTAAACGAGTATGAAATCATTCAGCATTCAATATGAAATTAGTAACTTTATTTGCATTTCAATGAATGGCATTTTTCGAACGAGATTCTCCTTTCACTACGTTTTAAAAAAATTGTCATAGAAAGACTTTTAGCCTGCAGATTCTGCAAAATACAAGCGATAAATGTAATTTCCATGAAATCCTTTCCCATATTTGAACAGACGCCGGAAAATATTTAAATAGATTAAATAGGAGATTCGAAACCTAGTGAAAACTGCGGAAAGCAATATTATTTTGCAAGTAAATCTTCCGCGACTGTTTAATGAGTCGACTTACTGACTCGTTTTACGCTTAAGTAAGCAATTGAATGGTAGTAAAAAAACTTTGTTAAATTATAACAGAATATTTAAATACGGTGGATCATTTCTTTTTAATTAGCACTTATTTACAAATAATATTGTTTCGCTTGAGATGCCGTCAGTACTTGCTAATAATAATATACATGTAGGTAGATTAAAGTACATAATGTCTTTTCCAAGGTCACTAAGATATCATTAGAATTAATTAGGATATAAAATATTTGTTCTTATTGATCTGTCGCAAGATTGGACACCTAACAAAAAAATCGATGTTATTATCACGTAATTACAGCGCTAATTTTCTTGTGGAATAGACAATAGAGTCAAAACATGCAATAAATAATTTGAATTTGAACATTAAAGAAGCAGCTAAGATTTAAATTTTAAACATATTGGTTTGAATCGGAGTATCTATCGTTAGGGGGATATATTTTGGTGCGTTTTTTGCGTTCGCGTCAATTCCGCCCGCACCATGTGTGCGGAACGAAAAACACTTGGGTTGAAAAAGCTGACATGTGGCGTGCCCATGCACGACTATGGTGTCGCATCCTCACACATCCGGGTACTTAAATCACTTTATAAATTTAGCTTCTTGAAAGAGTAATTAACTAATTACTTTGCTCAAACAAGCACAACTCAAAATGAAATCACAGCGTAATGTTTTCTTCAACGTAACGTTTGCTTCTAAGAAGTAGACAATTTTTGAGTGAATTAACAGGAAAACGGGCTTAAAATTAACAAACATTTATTTAAGTGCTACCTAGCGACTTTTCTTAATTTTGCCGTTCTTTGAAGGGGTTTTTTTTTTCATAAGATAAATCTTGAAAAATGTAACAGAAGTATGCACACAAATGTAGTAACTTTTTACCTACATTGAAAGGACAAATTAAAAATTGCATAGATAATTTGTATGATCAGTTAACCGATTTAGAACCTATTACTAACTATAGACACGCGTGTAACGTGAACATACAGGCTGAATCTGTAAACACGCATCCCCTGTCCTAGTTTATTGAGGACAAATGTTTGCAGCTCCACTCACGCAAGCCTGGAGGATCAATCAGAACTCGTTATTTTATAGTCACCGTGAATAAATAATGCATTTATATAAGTTTTAATAAAAATCTTACATACACTAGGTACGTAAGTTATTATTCCGTGGCTTGCGGGCTAAGTTTGCGCAGGAAGTGGGAAAAGATATCTAATAGAATTCAAACTCACTGAACCAGAATTTCATAAATTCGGATTCCTTGAATTAGAATCTGCGATTTCAGCGTAATAAAGGAGTTAATATTACCACTGTCAATTTATTATTCGCATGAAATCCATTCAAAATTAATGATAAACGTAATCAATTAAGAACTTCGGTCTCAGTTCTGGTACTTCCTGGAAGTAATACAAACCGTGCTGCGTACCTGAGGGTAGTGTGGGTAACCTAATGTATTCCACCTATGTTGTCAGACAGAATGCATTGTGATAACATTACGCAAACAAACATAATTAATGAATGAAACTCTAAACAAAGGTCGGTGTTGACGTTTCGCTTAGCGTGTTATCATTTCTGCAGTAATGTAGAGTCAGGCTTGAAACTCTACAGTAAGTTCTTCAATTTAACTTTAACTTTAGGTTTTGATTATGCTTCATGCTTTTAAATATAAGCACAAACTAAAGATCTTTTAGATATCTAAAAATGCAATTATGAAAGTTCGATCATAGAGTCACTTTCTTTTTTATTTAAGCGTGAAACTCATAATGGAATTACGTAATGAGACGACGAATAATTTCATTGCGTCACTCTGCTTTAGCTATCTTGCAATTCTGGCGTTAAATATATCAACATGAGCTCATTAAAGTTTTATTGTGTGTGTGAAATGGACATTCGATTCGGCGTTGCAGTAAGTAAATTGGACAATAAAATCTATTCTTGAATCAAACAGTGCGATATGTGAGTAAGTATCACTACACTAGATTTACCTATTCAAAACCATTCTGCTAAGCTCAGATTGAGTCATTTGACATTTAAACTATCACTTTTCATGGCGGCATTCATGGACTCTATCAATAGTTATTGATGGCTCTACTTTTCGCATTATACTGCGAACAATCATTCGTACAGTCGTTGAGGACATAAAATATGCACATAGCTCTTGTAATCATTCCAACTTTTTTATGAAGAAAACTAGTCTGAACGTTACGTATCTATTCAGATATTTTCATTTTACTCTGAATTAAAGAATCTGTTGACATTTCGGAAAAGGCTTTACTGAGACAAAGAGAAAAAGTCTAAAGTTTATTGCACAGTCCTATCCTTGAATTAAATGTAGGAAAAATACTAAAACTTCACCTGTTCTTTTAAAAAGCCTTAGTATCTACCTACTTAATATGTTATATTTTTGATATTTTTCTTTCAAGGCAAGCCAATAAATAGTGTTTTTTCCTTACGTAACAATCGCAGTTTGTTTTTTTGTTAACTAGATATTAAAGTACCCGAACAGAGAAGAGAATGTATCTCTATTATTGTATAAACCATGCCCAGACTTGGCCCCGCAGGTAAAATGATCACGTTTCGTCGCGGCTGCGCCAGCGCAGTCCGACAAGGACGCACGATTGCAATGTAGAGTGCTAGAGAGTGACGGATGTACGTCACGGAAGAGGGAGGGGGAGGGGGGCGACGACCGGCTGAGCAGGTAAGCGTGGTTTAGGGCTGTCAAATTCTAAAAACAATGGAACAAAAAGGATAACGTCGAAAATTCATGTTCGTTTCTCGTTGAAGATCAATAATTCACAGAGATGAATTTGTATGTCCACCTTTACCACGTTATTTTATGTCATTGTTATATAAATTTTATTTATACACTAGCTTTCCGTCCGCGGCTTTGCGTGCGTTGACTACATTATCTACATATTTAACGGAACCCTATTTTTTTCCAAAATAAAATTTAGCCTATGTTACACGTGGATAATGTAGCTTTCGAATGGTGAAAGAATTTTTAAAAACGGTCTAGTAGTTTTTGAGCCTATTCATTAAAACCAAACAAACAAACAAGGTTTTCCTCTTTATAATATTAGTGTAGATAAATATTTCCAAACAATATGGAGATCCTTACAAAAAAATGTAGAAAGAAATCAATAGATCCCGTTTTCTGAAAAAGACTACAATGTGACACTTTGGGAAATTGGCTTGTGGAAACCCAGAATTTTAAGCAGTCAGATATTTCATTTTTATAGCGCTGGCAACCCTAATGGTGTCACGTCATGAGGGTGCGGGGCGCGGCAGCCAGCTTGCGTTGCGTGCATCGAAATCACGAAGCCAGATGCAACGGCATTACAGTTTGTTAAACTTATGCCTGCTTATTTTGTTACATACGCCTGTTTTACTCAGAAATTGTCTATTGCACTTATCTATTTTGAATGAATAAATGCTAATTTAATTCGAAGCCGGGCACGATTCTGCGAAACCCTCATTAAAATAAGCTCGCATGTACCTACGTTTATTTTCTAATCTCTCTCAAGTTCTCTGCTAATCAAAGGAATTAAAATCTACTCCGTTGTAGGTAACTTAATCCATGTAATTTAAGAGTTCGTAAATAAACCAATACTCGTAGATCTATTATAACAAAAATACCATTAGTATTTTCAGTTTCCTTCTATTTGTAGCCATTACTGTCATTTTTACCTACTTTAGATCCCTAATATTCCTACAACAAAGGCATAAAATATACCATGCCGTTAATTTATTAATTTATTGTTATTTTGTTTTCAGAGAAATCAACACACAAAAACTGAAGTGGTTATTATTGTTCTTCAAGGGCAGTTTCTTTTGATGATTTCAAGAGACGATAAATAGTTTTGAATGCTTTGTTTCTAAAGCTGACAGGTAAAAACCTGTAAAAAGATTATCGAATTTGATCGTTGAATTAGGTTTAGAATTTCTACGTCCATAATAGTTTGACCCGATTCGAAAAGCGCCAGTTTTAAAATTCAAAGAATATGACCACAATTTTATCGTGAGACAAGTAGATTTTACGTGGCATGCAAACCGGGGCACACATTTGCGCTCGGCCACGGAAATCAGACAATACCGGGAATGTCGCACTCAGTGGGTACTTAAATCAACAACAGCAGCAAAGATTGTTCACTCGAAAATAATTGCATTTTATATTTTTCATCGAATAAACAGGTACAGCTAGAAATGAAACCTTTCGCAAATATTTTATTTCGTGTTCAGTGATTTCAAAAATAATACGCAATTTTAACTACCTCAAAATCCTTGTTTGTGGTTAATTATTACATGAAGGAGAACTTACCGGAGATTGTTAACTTACTAGCGATGCTTTGATATCCAAAGAGTATTGTAATTTCCGTACCTGGAACAAAATTTTAGGCTGATTAATGATAAATACATAAATAGTTACTAAAGTTCAAAATTCACGTGTGTTATTATAATAACTACTCCTACTCTTCCCGCGGGTGTCGTAAGAGGCGACTTAGGGACTACACATCAAACAGAGAATGGGCAGCAGCGCTCTCTGAAAAACATCAATCTTCTTCTTCATCAATCTTTTAAACTGCGATCTCCAACCCGCCTGCCAAGCGTGGAGATTATGGCAAAACCCTCCACTATAGTGGAGGAGGCTCATAGTCCAGCAGTGGACTGTAAACGGCTGTTGATGATGATGATGATTATAATAACTAAAATATTTTCATATTAATCTTGTATTTAAAGTTTTAAGTTGCCATAGCAGTAACCTAATCCATTTTATGTAAACTATTATATAACACGTCTTGTTCCATTCAATTTGTCTATTCTCTACTTAAATTACAGTAATGATGATGATAGATATAATCAAATTTCATATTACATTAAGTACAAATTCAATTTAATAGTACATATTTATCTGCATGATTCAGCAATATTATTTTATTTCGTAACACAATAACAACTTACATTATTTTCTGGGATTTGAATTTTTATGACCGCAACTACGAGATTTGTTATGCGAAATACCTATTCATACAATATAAGAGCTTGTTAGGCGTCCAATATTCCAGAGCTGTTACGCAAAGCTCTTATAATGTATTTGGAATTGCGGAATGTTTGGAATTGTTCCTTGGTCTGTCTATACCAATGGAACAATTCCAAACATTTTGCTCAGCACTTAACTCATGATTGCATGCAAACCCCATTTCCCCAAGAGACAATTTTCACACTTTTTCCTAAACGCGAAAATCTTGAGTTGGGATAGCAGGCAAATAGCAGGTTATATCAGCAAAAATTTCAAAGTAGTTTAGAGAGCGTACTGAATATCCTAGCGATCAGATTCAAATTAATATTCGTGTTGTCTCTTATTTAATATATAATTTCTTATATAATATGATAGTACCATACTACCTATTAGAAAATGTAAGACACACACAAGTTTACGTAATCGTATTTCCTGAGTAGGTATACAAGACTTTATTTATTGACAAATTAATCATAATTACGTACTTGAATATTTAATAAAAAAATTGTCAATAAATTCCGAACTTGAAAATATAATTGATTACATTCTTTTCATTATAAAAGTACTTTTAACTGTGAAAAGCTGATTAGTTTGCGAATAAGCCAATTACCAGGAACTTCAACTCAAGAGAATGGGCATTCTTGTTATTAATTGACATAGGCACCACAGTATATATATGAGCTAAAGCAGTACGGAAACTTAGCCCTTTCGGCGAGTTAAATACCTACACTTCAACTGAGTGTTAGGGTTGGCACTCTCAATCTTTATAAAATTAAGGTTCTTACTTATTTATTAAAACGTTTATTTAGGTTTGTTAATTATCAAATACCTAATGGAATAAATCAATTGACTAAGTAGTTAACAAAAAACGTTAATTAGGTTCTATAATGATCGAATACATAATCGAATAAATTGATTAAGTACTATTAGAGGCCGGTAGAAGATCTATTCTCATAAATAAAATACCGGATACTTACTTTCACATACCTATTGCCTCATTTTAAATACAGTTCATCACTTAGTACAAAAGCGCGCGGAGCAAATTACTTTATCAAATAGAACACATTTAACAATAAAAAGTGTAATTACGTAATTTAAAAAGAACTATTACAAAATCAGACGTAAGCACTTTATTTCAAAAGTAATATTTAATCATTTTTACAATTCAGAATTATTACTAAGTTTAAAAAATGAAAGTTCTGGTTTTGAAGATGCCGAGTTCTAGCAGCCGTATACTACGCAATACACTCGTGGATATAATATCATTGACTCGTGACATGTTTTTAAAAATACAGCGGACAGCGCATGCAATAAAATTATTATTAAATAAAAACACAACGCGCGCGACACCCGCGATGGATGGACTGCGAGGTTCGCTTAGAGCCCGTGTAAAGCGTGCGTCTGTGTGCGTGAGTCTGATTTCGAACGTTTGTATGAAGCTTCCGTACTGTTTGATTTATCTACTGTGTAGGCACCTTTTAACCTACGACGGAGTTTTCTAATTGAGAAGAATTCCATGGTAGTGTGAAGACATAAAAAGTAACGTATTGAAATGTAGGGCACGTTAAGTGTTTGAATGATTGAATGAGTGGGGGAATATGGGCCTAAATAAACTGAACGCTCCCACAAAATTTTACTAAGGATAAGTGGACTCGGATTGCTGTTAAATAACTGTAGGTATTTATTTTTCGAGCGGCTTGAGAGACTTTATTTGGACCCCTTTTACAAATTGTGAAGTGAATTTAGCTATTTCTTATTTGAACTGAAAATATACAAATTATGATAAACTGCATCATACGACCGCAACCTTAGCCATTAAAAAATAACGAGGAACTGGCACTAATTAACGTAACTCGTTTAAGCCTACGTCAGTTAAAACTTCATACACCCGTACATTTGGACGAAAATTGGTTGTCACAAAAGGGCATTAATTAAAAACTGTAACAGGGAATATTTCTATTCTAAACGTGGAATATTATTACGAAAGTTTAAATCAAACGCACGGAGCAGCGAGAGCGGCAAAGCAAGAAATTGCGGAGCAGTTGAGTTGGTCCGCAGCGGAGCCTGATCGCGCATTACCATGAATTCTCATTTTTATGTCACCCCCTTGACTCGTACAGTTTTAAACGTGTTAAGTGATTTTGGCTGTTTCACTTATCTCCAGAGATACCGTTTATGTTTATTTTAAACCAACTCGAGCTTTAGTCCCTGCTTTGGGGTTAATGAAACAAAAAACGGTAATTATTTTTTATCACGTCTTACCGATATGGTCTTGAAATTCTTCAGATTTTTTGTGTCAATCCTTGAGTAAAACTTAGTGGATAAAAATATAGTGTAATCTTAATTTGATTCCAGAGCTTGATGTTAAATACACACCACGTTATAAAAATAGCTATTATAATGAAAAACGTGTCAAGATAAATCCTGACCTAGTTCTTCCAGACCATGGAACTACAAGTAATTTTAAAAATTCGTTCTGTAAAATGTAATTTCACAGAATTTTCCATTTACTGCTTTTCCTAAAATCTTAGCTTGGCTAGGGCGCAAATTAACGAGCGGAATTAAGTATTTCTGGGTGCCAGCCTGGTAAATAATCGGTAGTTTATAAGGTAAGTACGGTAAACTAACCTAGATTGAGGAAAATGTTTTGCCTGAATTCAAAAGTTTTTGGATAGTGCCTTCAAACACACGTTTTTGAAGAATTCAAGATGTGAACTTACCATAGAGCGTTTAAAATAGAGAATGATTGATTGCGCAACAACAAATGAATATCTGAAATGCATTTGAAATGCGGAAATTTTGCCCACTATGTATTAGGATATTGCCAATATGAAAGCTGCCATGCTATTTGTTCGAACACAAGAGTTCAATCCGGAAGCTCCGCCAATACCCAACTTGCCTTTTGGCATGAATTCAGCTATTTGTCTGAAACGGCAGTTGTTTTTTCGTAAAAATTCACTAAAAGCAAATGTCATAATTTACAACATAGATACCAATTTCATTACTGAAATAATTATTTTCATGACCTCATTTATCTCCTACAAACTACGCGAACATTAAAAATAAGCGTTCGTACTTAAGCTTTTAGTTGGGTCTTTCACTGCCCGCTATTACGTTACTTAAGGCTTAATAATATTTATTTCTCTCAGAAATGACTCTACTTGCGAATTTTGACTCGAATATTTCACAGTAACGATGTTATTGAAATAGGTAAGTACAGTCAGCTCGCATATAAGACATACACAAGTAAATTAGAAATGGTACTGCTAGGAGGAAGTAGGTACGGGGTCCGGGTGATTGATGGCTCCTAACGAAACGGAGAACATACGCTGTTTTTTCCGTACAACAGTATTATCTTGTTCTTTGCGTGCCACATACCCGTATTAATTATGTAGGTACTTACTAAGAATTTAATCCACATAATTTATTCGTCCATTTAATAAAGTGTACTTAATTAATGTTCTATTTAATATACTAATAAGGAATAAATGTAGAGAGCTTTAAAGAAGATTAGTAATAATTATTTTATCAATCCATTACGAGTCTTGATAGACAGCATCTATCGATCTGTTCTCTAACTTTTTACGGTCTGTAAAAGTGAAAGGTCAGTAGTACACATCGCCTTTTCAGCAATTTAGTTAAGAGATTTCATTATGAAAATAGGCTGAGATAAGTTTTTAAGTTACAGTTAGTGACCATCTAAGATTTCTCAGATTGATTATGCTATGTGGTCACCGTAGACCGTACCGAATAAATCTGTACGTATATCTAGGTAGATTTATGGTACGTCCGCCGTGACGAGTGAGCAAATTAACTTTGGAGATGGATCCTGCTATTTGAATTCGGCTCATGTTGATACGTGCCTGTGAACGCATGCTGTGGTATTCCGGCTGCATTATTTTTGACGGCGCTCTCTTCGCCGCGCTCCGACAGCCTGGAAGCAGTAACAACGCTCCCAGTTACAATTCAGTAAACACGTATCGCATATTGATGGAGGAAATACCGTACTAGGTTTTGTATTCCTTACGTTCCTTTGAATTGTTGCAATAGAACACTGTGTGCCGAAGATATCAAAATTGTTCGGAGCAAACACATTTATGGTTTCACGGTTAGGTATTTCACCAAGCAGAAAATAACCTATAGTGGATGTTTCTCGTGCCTCTTATCTCCAGGGCCCTGACATAGAATATCCAGGCACCGGATGCAATTTTTAGAATAAGATTTGCAAAAAGGTAGTCGCTAAATAGAAATAAGCACGTAACTGAAAATTATTCCTTTTATGCCAAATTCCAACGAAATGAATTAAAGTGCCTGCCTAACCAAGATACGGAACAAGAGTCATTTAATAACTTTTTAATGATTGAACTGCGAGGTTTATGATTTCGAGCATAAGACCGTGAAATTATGAATTACGGAAGTAGGGCGCTGTATTAAAATTGAAGTTATCTTTTATCCTACTGGTCGTGGGGATTGAAATAACCCACGGCAAGAATTTATAAGCTATAGTAGTAGTTCTTAGTAGACATCTGACCTGAACCTGACTCGATCTTCTTAATGAATACATGACGTATTTTGTGATAGACGAAAAAATGGGTTTAGATTTCTCCAAAAACAAGAGACGTGCACCAACATAATTTAAAAGTATGTATGTACCTACATATTTTATATGATATTAGTTTGGTACTACAACTAACGTAAGAGTTATTAAATATTTAATAACAAAATAACGTAACTTAGTTCCCGATTCACGATATATATTTAGGCCCGCAGAATGGAATACTTAATTGCTTTACCTACATGAACGGCGTTTAAATTATTTAGAAGTCTGTAATCGCTCTCCAGAATAGAATCTGCAGCCTTTTATAACAAAATCAATATGTATTAATTAGTTACATAATAGGCGAAATAAGTTTCAAATTCGAAAATCTTCATTTATCTTTCATAGGTCTTCTAGGTAGTTTAATTTAGGTCACTAACTAATCGTAACTATCATTTTTGACTTTTTTTCTCTCCTTTACTTGCATTGCATACTCAGACTTTTACATAAGAGGGGTGCTATTTTCACAAGACTTCAAGGCAATGTTCAACTGATTGAAAATACCACACACCATTGCTAAGTCCACCTTTGAACACGGTTATACCGAGCGTGGAATAGTCACATTTACCATTTGTAGAGCCGATAACAAATGGGGGCAGAGAGTGGAATAAGACCACGCCAAGTGCAGCGTAGGGCGCTCGCCAGCGAGATGATGGGATGATAAGTATTCGCCAAAGTTTGCAACGGTTGGATGACGTATATATACTCTACCTATTTTTGGAAATTAATAGACAAAATTTTATTTATTTATTTCAAAAAATAGGAAGTTAACGCAATCAGGATTAAATAATCCAGTAACTACAAGTAATATTCTAAGAACGAGTTTAGAAAGCCGTTATTAAGTTATTTTTAAATAATAAATTAAGTGTGTAAATTTCAGAAAATGGTCCGTCTAATGATGACTTTAACATAATTAATTCACGATATTGGTGTAATTAACCAGCAACGGCGAAAAGTTTGAACTTTAGGCCA
Source organism: Ostrinia furnacalis (assembly GCF_004193835.3). NCBI lineage: Eukaryota > Metazoa > Arthropoda > Insecta > Lepidoptera > Crambidae > Ostrinia > Ostrinia furnacalis. Next base: position 116,938 of record NW_021137571.1, on the reverse strand, counting down.
GTGTACTAAGAACAGTTATCTGCATAAAACATCAGCGCTTCTGAAACTACTTACATGAATTAAATCCTACCTAGCTCTAACTTGTAAGCATAACACAAGCTCGTGATAAGCTTTGTACCTTGTTAATTTATTTGGGACAACTTATCACATTAACTAAAAGGTTATCACTTCACGATGTGAAATAGCCTGTGGCGCAACCAGAGAATTTTGATAAACTTTCTGTTGAAAACCGATGCTGTATGTATATTAAACTTAAAATTTTAATATCTTTAAACTCAAAAATGTTTTGCTGAATATTTTTAAAGGTAATTTAAATGCACTCACAACTCGGTAATGATAATTAAAACGCATGCGTATGTTTACAATTAAGTGCATTATCGACCTAAAACCGGTGTAATAAGAGCCAATTTATAAGCGAGTGTTTAAAATATACAGGATACAGTTACTGTTCTTCTTTAACTAACAGCTCGTGTACAGCTATCGCATACTAACAGCGCACAGCTCAGGCTCAAAGCTAGGAGTTTCGTCGAATACGTTAGCTTAGGAACAGATCCACAAAGGGAACTAACGGACAGAAGTTTAATGATTATTGAAAGCACCACGCCAATCAATCACGGGACATGTTTGCGAAACAAGCAGTGTGGCCGCATTGAGATTCTGAAAGCTACCCGTAGGCAGCACGTATACAACGAGCTCGTACACCAATATTTTGACATCAATGACAGACCTCGTTAAAAGTTTGGTTTGTAGCGCCCAGATCATTCCTCGGTCATTTCATAAAGACAGACTTTTAGTAGTACCTTCTTACGTAATTGCTTCTCGTTTTTAGATCACAAAATAAGGACAATGGATGCTATAAATTATTGTACATTAAAGTTCGATTTTCATTATCAACTACTTAATATGAGTATGTGAATGCAGCGTAATCGTCTAACAAAGTAAGGTTGAGTTGAAAAATAACAACAATGAATTCGTATGGCCGTGTACTGCAGCTAGCATCACAGGTGAGCATGCTTTATGTAATAAAACTTGATATCGCTAATAACTATTGCTACACTTGAAAACGAGTCATCTCGTACAACTTTCTCCTACAAGCGATCTGACGGAAGCTTGTCAAACCAATACAATCTGCTTTTTATTTCCATTTGGTGATTGAAAGTGGTACTCTCCGCGAAAAAATTAAATGGACAGATTCAACTTTTACGAGTATTTTAGTTGTATATTTACAAAATGTAAAATAAAAGCAAAACAAGTTTGATGTATCGGCAAACATACAAATTAATACCTAAGTATCAAATGTTAATAAAAATAGATTTAAAAAAAGAACTCGTTTACACTAAAATTTTCACTGTTGAATAAAGTGTGTTATTTAATCATTTTATGATTTAATATTTCATTTACTGCAAGCTGCACGTTACACGTTACTGGACTAGTAGGTACCAGCGGTGTGTAAAAGATAGTAGTCATTAAATCGTTTTCTGCTTCATTTCACACTAACAAAACGATTAATCCACCCTATAGGTAATTTATTCGTTCCCGGTATTTCAGATTTATTAAATAGTTCTTTATTATAGCGTAGCGTCATACCGAAATTATCGCTATGATGCTACATTTGCATGCACAGCCGACGACTAAGACAATTACTTATTTCACATTGTGTAGTATCAACCTAAAGGAATGTAAGGATATACATGGTCCTCTTATATATGGATGAATTGATTTACCAAGAATTTAAGGTCCCCAGATACTCAGGAAACTTAAAGTCAATGAACAATCGTCGAAATGCCGTTTTGATTGATTGAATTTCTCATAGTTCCGCTTAAAATCCAATGAGGGTGGATATAAATAGAAACACTTCACGTTATCGAATATACAGGATGGCCCAGAAGAAAGTTCACTTTTGAAAATTCAAGGAAACGAAAACTCTGCATTTTTATAGAACTTTAACAATTGCAAGTTAAAGGAAATTTTATGCAATTTATTTTAAAATTTACCTTTATTAAATTACATCACCCAGGAGATTTCCTTGACGCTAACAACATTCGATCAACGTGTACCAAAATCTTGGAATGCGTTCGTTAGAATTACCTCGAAACCTATTTTCAACTTTTTTGCCGAATTCTCGGCTTCAGTTGCTGCATGGTTGTTGGATTATAAAAGTATACTCTATTCTTAATGTAACACCACAAAAAAGAATTTTCTGGAGTGAGATCAGGGCTTCCTGGAGGCCAGGAGATGTCACCCCTGCCTGAAATTATTTTTTTGTGGGAACATGTCTCTTACCATCTAAATGCTCTCATTTGAAGTGTGACACGTAGCCCCATCTTGATGAAACCAAGTGCTCCGGTCATCGCCTTGCGAATCTTGCAGCTTTGAAATCAAAAAGCTTTTTAGCCTACCAGTATAGCGCTCTCAAAAATTAATCATCCTTTCAATGCAACAAACCAATTAAGCAGGGGTGAAATCTCACTGCCTCTAAGAAGCGCTAATCTCATTTCAGCAGACTTCTTTTTGTGGGGTTACCTTATGAGCAGAGTATACTCTAATAATCAAAAAACTCGGCAGCATTCATCCATCCTGAATCCATTTCGAGGCAACTCTAACGAAAGTTTTCTAAAATTTTTATGTATGTTGACCGAATGTTGTAAACGTCAAGGGAATCACATGTACGATAAAATTTATAAAAGAAAGTAAATTTTAAAATAAATTGCACTAAATTTCCTTTAAATTGCAATAGTTAAAGTTCTACAAAAAATTACAGTTTTCGTTTCCTTGAATTTTCAAAAGTGAACTTTCATCTGGGCCACCCTGTATTAAAATGTTCCGTAGATTACTAAAGGAAATGATCATAAATACGTTCACCCCTAAACTTCTTCAGTGGCCACAATAGCTGTGTTTATTTTTGATTTCACCTTACAAGGCTGCCTCAACTAAAATTATATAAGCGAGCTGCCAATCTACTATTGTACTCGTACCTCAGTTCATTCAGGCCCGAGTTCATACAACGAGGGGACAATGGGAGCACGAGTGAACTACAAGAGTGGCCGATTTGCTGCTCACCATGTTCCGAGAAGATGGCGATCCTCGTGTTAACAAAGGAGCCAACAGATGCGGATAATTAGCCGTTTATCGCTTTTATTGAAGAAACTCAAACCCTTTCAGGACTACTTCCTAACTTCTCGGAGAACAATCGAAAATTTTAAACTCGGTCTGTATTTAATATATTATGGAAAACAACGATCCTGTTTAATTGGACTCTGGGAAATTGAAATCATTGTTATCCTCTTATAATTAGGTAGCGTAACAAGTCTTTGTTGATTTGTACTCCTTCGTCTTAAATAGTTCATTACATCTTTTTACAAGACGTCTCAACGAGTAGGTACATAAGAGACCTAAATGAAAAGCTCATGCCATCAAAATTGGTTTTCATAATGATACAGCTTAGCTATTATTATTTATTTTGCGTATATTTCATATTAATTTGTTATTTTCATATGTGTACGTTTCATTGAGTTTATTTATACCTTCCTACCGCGCGCACCACAACTACATAACTTTTAGGCGCGGAATGATACAAAAAATATATTTTTGGTGAACAATTTGGCTATGAAATCAGTGAAATCCATTTCTGAACCCGCTAATTTCAGGTTTTACGATGTTGATGATGATGATAGTGTATGTTTATTTGTAAAAAATCGGCAGCCCATCTATATAGTTCACCAATGTGTTGATCATAAACACAAATTAGGAATGTAGGTAAGGAGCTTAAGGTAATTTCAAGTACCTAATCAATTAGTAACTGAAACTTTACCCACGCTGACATACGACACGAGAACACTAAAAAACATTTACTCATGACGTAAGAGAACATGATATAATCACTTCTAATACGATTTGTGTTCTACGTTTACCTGAGTGTCGGATTTTCGACTTTGTATCAATTGTATTAAGATTAAGTACCAACAAACCTAAGTATAAAGTAAAACCTTATCCGTGTTCTGAATAACCCCGTAAATATTGTTATAATCTGTTGAATCCCCAGTGAGTGTTGAGATTATGACTCCGTGTTGTTTCACCGCGGCAACAATACGCCTCAAGATTACTAACTATGAGAAATGAGAAACCGTACTTAGGTAGGACTTTATTTAATATATTAATAGGTACATGCGTTCTCATACTTAGCAGTAAGCACTGATATACAGTATGTATAGGTAGGTACAATAACAGTAACTAAACGAATAAATATAAAGAAACCAATTTTCTTCAAACGGAGATAATAAAGGATTACACAGATGTTCTCTAAAGATATAAAAGGAGTCCTGAAATTGATTCGAACATTCAGTGCTGATATATACCAAATAGAAATTGCTAACCTCAAACATGAGTGGGCAGCATGTACGAGTACAATGGACAACACATCTACCTACTACGGAATGTATGATATTGAACGTTATATCGTTAGTAAAAGGTAAGTGTACCTACATACAAAATACCTCTTTGGAATTCCACGCCATAAAGGGTCATCAACACAAGGGTTGAACCGAAAGTTCCGCTAAACTTTGATCGGTAACCCATTAGTTTTTTTCATTAATAGTAATAAGTAAATAATGTCTGCATTCCTCTAAAAATGGACTGTTGTATCAAGAAAATATGTTAGTTGTTATTACTCTTATTTTGTCTTTGCAATAACCGACTTAGGACAAGATGCTTGCAAAATCGAGAGACTTGCTTAGAGCTATAAAATCTTATTGAACACCCATCTTCGTAACGTCACATAAAATAACGTAACAAATCACTCATGGAATTTTAGGCATAATGCTTTATGTTTGTTAAATCTAACTATTGCTTTGGTTACGTTTTCAATAGTATTATACCAAAGTTTATAGTTGTATGGTACGCCAATGTTACAAGTTGTACCAGAGTAAACTGATCCAATTACACAATACTTAATTATTTCGGTAGACCTAGTTTTGAGACAAATAAATACTTTATATCTCTATCTAGTTTGACCTAATTACCAATATGTTTGTATACCTAGAACATAAACCATCGTTAGGTACAGGTACACACGTTTTCGGCATCTATTTATCAAATATTACACGAACCTATACCTCCACTTAAGCTTCGTAATTCAGTATATTATTGACAACATAGGATCCTAATCATATTTAACTCTATTATGATTTTATTGAAGCGGTCTCCAATATGATTTGATGTATTAATAAAGTCTATTTAAAATAACTAAGGCTTATTACTAAACCCCATTTCTCTAATCGGATTACCAACTGTCCTAAGCGTGAGTAGGCTTTTCTTTAACGTTTTATTTGGTCACGGTGATCTGAAACGCAATTTTGCCAGATAAAGTGTCTACCTAACTCCCACTCCCAAAAGTAGAAGTTTTATACACGATAAACGTTTAACATAGTGCGTCTCTCGGGAACTCTACATTTTTATGTAGTATCATTCGTTTTAATGCAGGCTATCTGATAAATGTTCGGATGCAATTGCTTTTGAAATTCGTTTTTCTAGGAGCAAATATTTCAGTGACTTAATAAGCAGTAAATAGTTGTACGAGACTACCTACATTCTAAAGTTTTCTAATACGTACGTGCTCAGTATTTTATGTGATAGAGTAAAGTTTGGTATTTGTTCTTATTTACACTTGAAAAGATCGGACAATTCGTGTGTACCTACTCGAATCTTCATAATGAATGGTCTAATTTAGATTTCTCTGGCGATGAAAGTAGTACAGAAATCCGCGTGCGCGCGTGTGGCTTCACTTATCCACTTCCGAGGCACTGACCTGCTAATCAATCCACAAGCAGGGATCAACGCCTCCGCACTCCACACCAATTAGTGTGGTTTCCTTACTTTATTGACCAATATTTTTAGCACTTGGAGAAAATGTAGAGCACCGTAGGGTAAACGTTTGTCTATGGAATTAAAGACGATAAAACAGCTTAGAGCTTAGTTAATGTCGTGAATAAATATTATCAGAATCGGTATATTTATTAAGAGATTAATCTAGACTAGATAGTGCCTAAGTACCACGTATACCAAGATACAAGTTCTTAAGTAAAACCAGTTCTCAACCAGGTTCTCCGAGCAGCGGAACCGTTACCGACACTAAACATCGCCACAGAGTTGTCGAGTTCACGCATTGACCTCTTTTCACTGTAAAAAAGTGTGATGAGAAAATTTTATGCGAATGGGATAGTGGGAACCCGATAAGACACAAACATCCATTGTATTGACGTGAATGGTCTGCCCCCGCTTGCCGCCATTGTCTCACGATGTAGACAATATCTACTCATTACAAGTGTAGTGCACACACGGCACTAACTAGTGTGCAACAGTGCAACATACTCGTACTGATGCAATGTTGACATGTAGGTATATGTGTATTTGTAACTGGTTTGCAACTTCGTTTGCATTCCGTTCTCAAATATCTTCAATAATATTAATATTTATTGGCAACTATCTTATAGTTCCAAAATACTGAACTGTGCTGTGCATGACATTGACAGCGGGGCGCCACCGTCTATACCGGATCGCTGGTTCCGATTTTTGCCATGTTGGAAACCATACAGTTGAACGATGGTAGCGCCCCCCTGTCATTGAGTTTGGTGGGACAGTTCATCTATACGTAGCAAATTAGGTTCTAAAACTGACACTCCTTTATTTTAATCTTGTTAAGTAGTATCATCCATCATACATATAGGTCAAACATTTTAAACTCTTTACTTCAATTACTTCGCTTATTACTAAACTTTTCCGCTTAAGCTAGGCTGCTGGCGCTACGCGGAACTTAGCTGATTATTTTGTATCTCAGGCTAAGAATTGGAGGAATGTTTCAAAGAACTACCTTGTTTGAAAGGAGCTAGAGATCGGGTAAGATTTAATTAAACTCTAAGCAATCTACCTTGCGACACTGAGACGCTGTAACGTCCTAGAATTCAGTCTCTATAAATCCAGAGTTTCTGGGCAGTTCAGATTTTTTAATTTAGGTCTTGTGTAACCTATAACGGTGTAAGTTTTCACTACAGTTTTATATTGTATCATATTTATTTATAGATACTGGATATTGTTCACTACCTTTAAAATAGCAGATAGATTAATGAGGGCACTGAGAAAATGTTGTAACTGATTACTTCAAAAATAACTTTGCTTTAAGAAGAAACAAACTTTGTGTACCTAACTAAAAATAGGGAAGATATACAGTTATTCGTGGCTCAATACTTCTTAATTCGATCTCTATTACTAATTTTGTTTTAGGTGTGCTAGTGATAGTTTTGAGTAAGCACAATATCATCCTTTTCAAAGTAAAAAGATAACAGCGTCAGAAACTACTGTGCAACAAGTCGACCTGTTGAATTTTAACTTTTAATAGTAAAGCATTACCTATACATAGTTTATTAGAGGCTCCTTTCTGGGATAAGTTTCATTAACATGGAGTGCTTCGTCAATAGTTCAATTTCGTATGGTTAACTTTTCAGAGTTTCACGGGGGGAGCGGGGGATGGGGATGATGCCGACGCCTCCGCTTCAAATTCAAAGACGATATTATTACGATATTTCAAAATGTTCGGGTAAAAGGTATCTTGGGTATTTGTATATTTTCATTGACTTGTAAATATTTTGTACGTCAAATTGAATTTCAAATTCAAAGACAGGTTTACGGTAACGTTATTTGTTTGGAGTGTAAATCCTTTATTTATATTGCTTGGTTATTCAACACTAATTATTATTAGAGCTACAGACTTTAAGGCCGGGTTGCACCATCTTACTTTAACTATAACAAAATGTCAAAAATCTGTCAAACTCCATACAAAAAATGGATAACTAGCCTAAGTGCCTCCTGAATTTAGTTAAGTAAGTTGCATGTAACAATTAATATTCTATTTCTGACAAGTTACTTCAATGGTTCGATGCAGAAGCTTGCAAAGCACAGGAAACTTTTGTCGCTTTACTCGGTATTATTAATAAAATATATAACAACCATCTGACTGATCTCGGATGAATCTAGTAAGACAATAATTTTCCCTGTCTCTTATTATAAAAGAAATACATAAATAAAGTATTTTAGATGAAAGGCAAAGTACCACTCTTTTATTCATATTTTTCAAACATGAGGAATGTAGGTAGAAATAATTTAGAAAGTATATTATAGCCTATACTCATTAATTTTTCTAAGGGTCTGAGTGGAGCTAACCTAATGAAAATGTACGTATTATTAACCAGTTAGGAGTTCCTAAAAGCCATGTTTAGATTTCAAAATTAATTAACTGCGATCAGCACCGCGATAAATCTTGAAAAGCTCACAAAAAGGATAACATTTTCCTTCTTTGAATTCTACACTTTGAACAGCTTGTAGGTACCTAAGTTACTACTGAAATATAAAAAGGAGAGAAAAACTAACTCCCATGTTCGTTACCTTTATATGTAGATTCGGAAACATCCGTATTTCTTTCATGATTGCTTAAAAGTATTCCTTGTTTAAGAAACTCGGGATAAAAAATGAATATTTTTGTAAACAAATATTTCAACCCTCCAAAACCTTTTAAAGTCCGTAGCTTTCATACTTTGCCACCCTATTTCACCTCTAACACTTCTAGGGTTTTCAAGGTATATTTCCTGCAAACATAAAATCTACATTACAGGCACATTGGTTTGGGCTATAAATTGTCTGTTAGTCCATCAAGCGTGGACGATGAGCACAGACAACGGCACATACACCTAAACACTGTGGAAGTGCCACCTTATGTAGTGGCAATAAGATCGTTTTTGCTACAAAAGATTTTTATATGCTGTACATTAAAAAAATAATGAAAAAATTATTAAAATACAATAAAAGAAACAATCACAATGAAATCAACTAATTCATGGAAATCGTCATAATTTAACGACGGAGAAATTGTAATACCTACTTAATTTTCCTGAATTTTCCTTGTTTCTTTATTAATTACTTTTATGTTTCAACATCTCGGTTAGCTTTTTTCTCGTTTGAACGCTTCTTACTTTATTAGATTTACGGCGCTAATGAAACCGCAAAAACACATAAACTTTGAATCTTTGTTCATTATTTAATAACAAAAGGAAATATTGTACCAAACGTACTCGTATAATCTCTCGTCAACTGTGAATGTGAGAATATAGAAACCTTAAAATCATAGAAAATAATTACTTTATTTTTACGAGTATGCTTACATAAAAAAATGGAAATTCCCTGTATTTTTTTAATCCAATCGTTCAAAGCCTGTGATTGTTTAGATTTTACTAAATATTTAGACCAATCCCAGACTTCAAAATATTCTTAAGTGCAGATTCCATACTTGAGTAGTTGAGTCTCGTTTCATAATCCGCTTAGTGTCGCATCACAGTGTAAGAATAGGAGGCTCACACGAGCATAACTCAATAAAGCAGTGCCGTATAATCGATTCGTAATTATTATTTCATGACTTGGAACTGTTACAAAATGAGTTATCGTGTATCATGCAATTGAATCATAATTTTACAAGCACGATACCTAATAATAACACACCACTATGTTTACTAGTTTTTGTAACGAAATTCATTGTAGTAGGTACCTATTCAAAAAATACTTCGGTGTAAAACTTCGGAAATACAAGTTAGCATGATTAAATTAAATGTTACTGTTCTAGATTTCGGGCATAAATGTTACGTTGAGTTTATATTCTCCAAACTCATAAAGAATTCATCAATTTTCGAATACACCTGTTAGCTTCTTACAAGCGCTTACAAATGATTTGTCACATTCCGTTAACGCTGATTTCACTTCTTACTTATTTAAGTAGATGAAAATGCCTAATAAAAATGTGTTCATCACAATTATACCTATTAATTTTTAAAGTCCACTGTTTAAACGCAGTTTATAGAATTGCTTTTTCAGAACCATCTGTTCGTCTTTGTCGTCTGTTCTACTTACATATTCTCAGAAATTGTAATAGATATTTATATTCGTACCTACGTCTATGTACAAAACTTAGTGCTGCAACTTTCAAGGCTCCATATAAAAGCACTGTGAATAACAAACCGAAGGATAATGGCAAATCTATAACTGCTGCGTCCGTCGCCCGCGATCGCCAGTGTGATTTATCCGGACATGCCCGGATGTCCTGTCCGGTCATGTAGTTAATTTGTTCGGATTTTCATATTTTTAACCATTACTTGATTTTTTCCGAGCTTTCTTTTTCATTTAAGCTTCATTCAGTGTTCGGATTTCTGTCGTAATATCCTAAGTTGCCATACAATGTACGAGTAGACTTGTAGGTATGATGGAATAAAAAAGAGATAATAATGATAGGTAACTTAAATACTCGTAATTACTTTTGTTCTTACTTGTTTTCTAGCTACCGTTATTGACGTAGGTAGACATACTTTTAAAGAACCGTAACCTGCGATATGCTGGTTTTAGAAACTACTTATCAACGCCCGTATTTTCCAAAATCGTCTCATTAATGAAACTAGCCATTCTCACTGAACTCACATTTCCATTCATTAAGAATGCGAAAATACTCTAAAGAGCTGACTCAGTTGATTGTGACTGACGAATACTTAGCCGCTATAGGGCGAGTCAATTTTAGACGCGAAATTCCTCGCGTTTACTTAGCGGAAGCCTCCGTACTAAACCAATAACTCAATATAATTGAGTAAAATCCAATTTTCAGGAAATTATGATCCTATAAATTGTCTTTACTTCAATAAGTCAACAGTATAAGAGCGTAAATAGACGTAATAGACGTAGTTAGTAATAGAATTTGTTTTTTCGTATAAAGGTTAACAGATTCAAAGCTTGGGAACTCACGCCATTTAATAGTTTTCGAAATGTTTCGAATTTCATTTATAAAATATCAGTATTATCTTCTCAATAGCACCCACTACATACAATATACGTGCAGGTACGCCATTCCTGGCAATATGCGAGGGACAGCAAACACAATACGCAGGTATAGTCAGAAAAAACACAGGCAAACGAAAAACTGTCCCTTACACGTAGCGTAAGTAACATGAATATGGTACGACAAGGTGCCAATGGGAAGCGGACTAAGATTTGTGTTGTCAGCCAGGGACGTCTCCCGGGCCATCAGCCATCGGCCTCCGTGGATCGAGACGGACGTAATGTGTTATAAGTCCGAGTGATCCAATCGAATTGGCGTATCACTTGACATTCTATCTTTGGAGCGATCTCAATCGCAAATAAATGATTCACTAAATAAAGCCTATCCTTTCTAGTTGATAACTAGAGGGACTAACTTTACCACTAAGTACTACTACTTAGCACCTTATTAAAATCACCACCTTCATCCAGTGGTATTGTGAAGTAATTTGACAGAAATTACAAGTTTTCAGGCAGAAAACTCGAATCAACACAAAACGAGATATTTTTGAAGGTAGCTTAAGTTAAATGAATAAAAAGAAAATAAACTTTTCAGTTGCTAAAATGTCGCAAACTTTTCAAACAACCCACACACATCGCCGCACAGCCTCGCCGTTTTACGTCCAAGTACGTAAATAAATGTACTTAAATTAAGTAGGTATCATCAACAAGATGTAAATGAGTTCAAACTTTCATTAAAGTCTGTTACTTTTGAGTGTGATTTAACTTCGGTCAGAGGTACATTGCCAAATTTTACGCCAGATGAATAAATAAGCTTCTGTTTGAGATTGTTCTCTGGGTAAATTCTTTCACGCTAAATTAAAATTGCTACTTGTGTTTTGTAGAACACAATATGGGTGTATTTTGCAAGGTCTGAAGTGTTTGTTTACACAATTATAACTCACTAGCTTTCCGCCCGCGGCTTCGCGCGCGTGGACCCCTGAACCTTATTTTTTTCCAAAATAAAATTTAGCCTATGTTACTCGTGGATAATGTAGCTTTCGAATGGTGAAAGAATTTTTAAAAACGGTCCAGTAGTTTTTAAGCCTAATCATTACAACCAAACAAACAAACAAAGTTTTCCTCTTTATAATATTAGTATAGAAGTATAGACAAAAGGATCTGGCTGTCACACGGACACATGCGTCCCAGATGTCGCTCGCGCCGATGCCGCGATGCGTGAACGCCACACAGTGGCACATTGTCTGCGTCTACGAGAGCCTCGAGATGCTTAAATATTGCTTTATTAAGACACTGTTGTCTCCAGTTTTATTACCTTTTGAAAGTCACCTGTTAACATAGACACAACTTTACACTAAAACGCGAGAACTATGCTACTCGAAAAGGCACAGTTATGAAAGCAAAATGTCAAAAATAATACCTCAGCTTCCAACATCGTGACCACTCGTGAACTAACAGATGAAACGTTATTACAACACATGTAATGAGTACAATGTGAAATACATTTCATTCTCATATTACCTACTTAGAAATTCAGGCAACAAAATTCTGGGTCAGTAAGCATTTAAAAGTACCTTTTCTAACGTAGCGAAGGAAGATCAAAATAACTGTGTTGTGCTCAATTATTTCGTTATTACATTATTTAGCGAATTTAAGACTAGTTAACAAGGAAACCTCCGTACGTTCGTAGTTCCTCTTAATAAATATAAATAAACAAACAATATCTTATACCGAGTAAACATTTAAAACTGATTTAAAATGACTGACTAATAACGAACGAACGAACTATAATTTAATTTCAATTGACAATTAATAATAATTTTAAATTTGATTATGTATTCTGACTGAAGTCACAAAATAATTCATGTACCTGAATAGGTTAAGCATAGAGCTCACTGCAATTATAATTATCACCCTTTGTACCTATGTTTTATGAATAAATATATTTGAATTTGAATTTGAATTTGAAAAACGAAATTAAGTCCGTTAGACAAGCCCATGATTAATGTATTTACTCGGTGAAAATAAAATATTGAAAACACCTCAACGCAAATTCAGAGGGGATCCCGTTGTAAGTCTGCTCCTTAAATTCGTTACATGAAATTGGGAGAGGTTTAAAAAATCTGAAAAATAATGCCAGCAAAGATGCCATTATGGCAAACAATGAACACAATTTCAATTTAGCAATTTAATTGGAAACGTGTTTGTTCTAACTAAAAGTACAAAATATCATGCTCTACTGCGTGTAATTGGGCAAGCGGATTTAAGACTGCACTTGACTGACGTAGCTCGTATCTCCTCCCACCAGCTGTCAAGGCGGAGTACATCCTTAACTGAACTCAAGCCTTTGTTAAAACACTATAGACTGCAAATTGGTATGAGAATTTGAATGAAAATACTTTGTCTGGTCGTTCAAGGCATAAGAAAATTCGTGGAGGTAAACAATTTTTGTAAACGATGTAGTACCATCATTATTGTCAAGTTCGTGTCGATAAGGTAGCATAATTTACTTGTTGTTGTTGTTTCAACTTTCCCTATTGATTCATTAACTAAATAAAAAAATAAAGATGACTTAATCCGTTGTTTGTATTTTATTTTTAATCTAAATGGGAAATCGTGAAAGTTCTTGGAAAATTGAGAAAGTGGAAACAAGATAAAATATTCCCCATGGGGAACTTTAAAGTTATTGAAGGCCGTGGGGTCACCGGTCAGCGCCAAGCAATAGATTTTCTATTGTATTTAGTCTCTCTACAGTTGAGACTCAAGGGAAAAGGTGGAATAACCTGTCACGTTAGGAAAACGTAACGAGTGATCACGAAAAATCTGTCACGAATATCACATTATCTAGAAGCCCAGAACTATCAAGATAAAATACCAATGACGCCCTCGAGGGGAAAAGACTTTATTATGCCTAGCAGTGGGTGGGTAAAAGCTGCTGAACATTAATCTTCTCCCGATTTTACAATGAAATAAATTACGAATTAAGTAAGCGTGTCTTCAAATTGCTTTGAATTATGTTAATTTTGAATCGTATTTCAAATTTTAGTAATTATTGTTAATCGTAAGACTTAGTGCTAATTATATTATTTAATACGTTATTAACTACTCTGTAAGGACGTATATTACTTTGGTTGCTAAGGTTTGATCAGCTAGCTTTTATGAAAACAGTACCTAAGTACAATTTACTTCAGGGAAAAAGTTCTCTAATTGATAATTGGTTTGAATGCGCTACTTAATTTATTAATTAATATGTTAACGTATCATAATCCATACTCGATGTCAATTACTTGGTGATCAAAGAGCGTAACAGGAAATTAATATAGACAAAGGTATCAACACTTGTCATGTGAATCGAGTGGTATTAATTTATATCTGCTTACCTGCATTAATATCGTGTCGAATCTGTTTGACTTGGTAACTTAAAATACTTAACTATTTAAGTACGGTTTACCTTCAACATTAGCTAGCAGAAGCGCTTAGGACGTAACGGTAACGATAATAATAAAACCAACCATTTCAGAACTCCAGGATAAANAGGATAAGGTTGGAACTTGCTTCCTTCCTAAAAGCACACATTCATTTGAAAATCAGGAAGATTTTAAAATGTAAAAAATATTCGTGTAGCATTTTCAACGTTGTTGCGCTGACTTACAGAGTATTATGGTGTATTCTCTGCTTACGGCTAGGTACATCATTGCACCCAACCGTAATACGTACTGTTTACACGCTAGCATAGGTCGCAGGTCCGCAGTGGGAACCATAAAGGTTAATGATTACACCCGATTCCCTCAAAGGTTGACTATTCTGCCCGCGCCTACAAAAAGCACAATAAACTAATGTGTTTATTCGTCGAATCACTGGACACAGGGAAAAGTAACGCCTGTAATTAGGCCTTTGAGCCTTAATTTGGCTTAGGAACAAAAACCCAGACTGCGGACTAGTGTAAAAGCCCTAAGGCAAATGTTTTATTACCTTAGTTTAACCGTAACTTATAGTATTAAAGCTTTTATCCGCTTGCTACGGAAATATTACATGGTACACTAATTCCTCGACAGGATCTCTACAGATATTTATTAATCAAATACTCAGATAGTAGGTATTTAAAGCTGGAACTATACATCCGATGGAAATATTGTATAAGGGTCAAATTGAATCCCTTTTGTTAATATACCCGTAACAATCCTTAAATTCCTTATTTCCGGGTATTTGTTGTCCGAGCCGTCACGTCGTCTGCGTAGCTATCGGAAAGATACAATAAACATACTTACGAGTACGTTCAAATTATTGCATTCCAATGTAAGTAGTAGCCGCTATAAGTAGGACGCGAACGCGACGGTGGCTTAGAAAGAAGCAGCTTTTGGTAGGAGTTGTATGTATGACAGCGTCACGCGCGTACAAACGCCAGCACATGAAAATAAACACAGGAGCAGCAGTAGTAGTTAGTCGTATGTAATAGGGTTGAGTTTGCAACAAACACGTATAGCCTGATGTGTTGTCGTCTGTACAAATGGCTGCAAGTAGGTTACCGACGCTTTGATAAACGAGCGGGAGATTTACATCGCTAGCCCGAGGCTTATAGATGCCCAACCTCTCTTGATGTATTCAAATTTAATTATGGAGTTATTAAACTTCCAAAACATTAATACTTTCAATCAACGGAATCCATTGTTTAAGTTTCCTAATTTCAATTCGACGAAACCAGAAAATAAATAGGGCTCCTTCTTTGTGCCCTTAATTAAACATTTGGGGCATGGTTACATTAATTAGTAGGTACACTCGTTTAAATATGATGTTTACGTATCTACACTCTACTCTACAGCACTAAGATGTTGTACAACCATACATCCAGACGTAACTTATTAAAATTAGATTTTAACACAAGGGATTATAACCGATTGATTAGGGTTTAGGGATCGTCTATGGGTACCTATTACCTAATGACTACCTATCTGTTATTACATAAGCTTTATAGGGATTTAGAAAATAGTAATTTATAGCTGATAATTTATAATTCACAAACTATTCCCACACACGTTTCGGAGAATCGAGCAGTTCGGGATTGTTGTCAAACATTTATCAGCGTAATTCGGAAGTATGTGAAACTCATATTAGTTATTTCTGATATTCCTGTGATATATGTGATTAAAACACAGAACGCTTAGGGACATAATCAAAATCACGTGTATCAAACCTGTCTGATCGTCACGGAATAATTCTATGTAGAAAACATCTATATTAAGGAGGGAATCAATGTAGGGCCTGTTAAACACAAAAACTTCTATTGCAATCCAATGTTTTCAAATATATTATGTAATTATGTAATTAATAATACCGATTACATAATATATTATATCATGATATCCTCTCCACTCCCCCTATCTCAGAAGTTATTGAACAAACTTTGGAAATTATTAGGGATATAGGCCCTTACTCAATTTTAACGAAAACTATAACCAAAGTCGTTTAAGTAAGTTATATAATGTGTGTAGATATCTACATAACTTACTAAGTATCTATTTGAAAACAATTTGACGCAATGTAAGGAGGGTCCTCTGAATAACTTGAATTTAAAGCGGGACTGTCTTTTAATTTTGGACACAATTCAAATAATCACCAAAAATGATTAACATAAAAAACTACATACATATAGCAAGGCAAAAGCTTCACTTCAACTTTCAGCGTAAGTGACCAGTGAACGCACTGAAAAGGCGACTCTTTGTGCGTGGGGAGATGAAAAAGACGAAATTACGTTTCAGAATCAAACCGTCTATTCTTAATATTGGCCCTCTGGGCGTGTTTCCCCTCTCGCGTGACCAGGCAGGAAGGATGGATGAAATTCCATCGACCTGGACGGCGTCGGCAGTTCTTATGAGAGATCTTGGATCAAATTGTTTTTTTACCACTACTGGTCCCAAAGTCCCTTTTAGAAAATTAAAACCAAAAAGCTCCATAAATCAGTACTCAATAAGTTTAATTAACATCAGCCTTCTGCTAAAGGCGGACTTGAATAGTCGTCGATATATTCAATTTAGAGATTTCATTAACAAGAATGACACTGATTGGTGAACAAAGTCAGTCAGTTAACAATACGGATATAAAACACAATTTCAATATCAACAACACCACGTACGTACAAGATTGATTGAGAAAAATAGATGTTAAAAATGTTCTCTTACTACGTTTTAAGTAGTTACAACATAACATACATAGATAGGTACAAAAAATATTCTATTAAACTGATCACGTGCCAACCTTCCTGTTGCAAATATGATAAAACTAACAATAAAATATGTTATTTGCGAATACCTAAGCATACAAAAAACAGATCAAGGCAAGCCATCTTATGTAGTAGCAATAGGAACGATTTTGCAACAAAAAAATATACCTTGACTGAAGTGCTGTCGACTGTAGGCCTGTACCAAGTAAACACACTTACTGATAATCCAGCCTATACGTCTTATATCAAATACCTTCTGTATGCCTTGGATAATGAAAGATTTATAAAGTTAATAAAATGTATGTATATAGATTAAAAGCTATAATAACGGCTAAATCATATTAAATGTTTTTCACGATATGATGGGCAACATGTCGACGTCAATTGCACATAAGCCTGAACAGTGACTGAAAAAAATTCTGAAATTGCTATTTAAAATATTTACAGGCAAATTGGTGCGTTATTCTACTTCGTTAGTCGAGAAAATTCCCAGTGATGTTATTTTAATTGAGGGATATTTGACTTGATGACTAAAGTAGGAACTTAATACACGTAATATGTGAATAGGTACAACTACAAGACAATCGGTCCCACCCAAGCCCTGCTCCCATGCAGGCGGAAGCCCTGCTCCTCGGTAATAAAAGAAAACGAGTCGCTGAGAACTCAACCACGACCGACCGTTGGGGCAAATTGTACGCAGCTGGGGGGTCAACAATAATTTTATTCCTTACCGCATCATATTCGCCATCGTCGGGGTAATGAACTAATGACCACTTTGCTTGACAGGATTATTAGCCTTATCGCTGGCTGTTGCTGTTTTGTACTTTGTAGCACACCCCCGTAATTGACAAAGTGGAGCGGTAATGGTTATGCGCTATGTATTATGAAATGATGCTAAAAGGCCACATGGGACTAATAGTCTACTCAGATATAAATACAAAATTCATGTAAACTGAGCGCACTTGATTTCGAAAATGCTGGAGCTAAAAATGTCAATCATCATCACTTAAAATGTAAATAAATTATGTTATTAAAATGGAAAGTCAAAAAGTTAAACAATTGTCATAGATTTCAGGGGCTATATTTTCTATCCCGAAAAACAAATTATTTTTAATTCCCGAAGGACGAAATAAATAACTTACAGCTAAAGCAATCATACAATACAATCGAAACATTCCAATAGGGCAATTAATAAAGCATTATGAGTACCTACCTACGCCTGCTAATGGCGCTAGGACACACATTCCAACCCATGATTTATTATCACCTTTGCCCTGACAGTATTAGATATTTATATCTGCTAAAATAGAAATTAAGGCAGGATATAAATAAATATTGATATATTCAAAATTCGTTACAATCCAGCCCTCCCAGTTTGGCCCAGTTGTGTCCACACACCTGTGTCAATAAAGAAAAATAAAACCTGGCAAGTACGAGTAGACCCTAGCGACCATGAAACCAGTGGTATTTTTCTCTTAATGAATGAAAGAAACAAAAAAGTAGCAGCTGTTGACAATTTTATTTAGCTTGCTCATACCGACAACAAAATATTCATAACAAACAAGTGCGCAAGGTATCCGATTTAGAATTTGATAAATTTTATTTAACCACCAGAATTTTGTCTGTAAAGTTATTCTATAGAACACGAGGTGCTATTAATTTTCACTAGCGATGTCTAACAGATAAAAGACCAATTCATTTAGTGGAAAATAAACGAAAAGGTTTTGTTAATTTATTATTTACGTAGGTAATGGAATAAAGTAAGGTGACAAAACCAGGCGGCCTACTAAAGCAAACAGTTTTAGAGTAATTCGGGTATATTTGTCTTTCGCGCTCGCCTTTAAACGCCGGTATGAGTGAAGGACATGGACAGAGAGGATTTATCGCAATTGTTTGCCGTGTTAGACAGATCTAATCTTCGGTCTAGACCGAACACCTGGTTTCGAGTTCGCCCTGAAATCAGACGCTTTTCCGAAATTCTGGGAAAATAATAGATGGTTTAACAACGCAGATAACCTCATAATAAAAAATGTGCTAAGTTGATTATTCCAGTAGAGGCAGGATCGTACGTATCCCAAGCCGAAGGTGAAACCGTGATGGAACTGAGTGTACAGGGTCTTGTTGTCTACAGACGACGGCACATCAAACTAAACAACTTTCAATCTTATGCAGTTCTTATAGATGCGGTTTTATAATAAATTTAAATGTATAATATTAAATGCCATCGACTAAGTATACTAAGTATCTCCAAAACTGACGCGTAAAATATCAATATTTAAAAGATTATTCAAAATCCGTGTAAAAATGTAATAATTGAGAATTTAGAAAGAACACTTTTGTGAAATAACTTGTTTGCAGGTAATGTTGTGAGTACCTAATATTAAAATTACATATTATATTGCAAGCGAATAACGACAAAATTTCACGGATGGTTAGGTGCAATCGTACATATTCAAAATACTGAAATATGTAATCGGATGCTTATTTTCGATTGAAGTTAGTAGGTTAAATTGCTCCAAACAGTGGATCAGTCAACGGCAATTTTTAAAGATAGAATCCACTCGCCGCACACCGGTCGGCGCACACCTGCACCGAAACCGGTTTTCGAAAACATGATTTCACTCTCTCAACAGAGCATCACTGGCGTTGCCTAAAATACGAATTACATTTTCTCTGTCTCTATATTTTTTTAATTCTACGCTCCTATCTGTTGGCTTTTGGTATAAGCTTACTCCAAATGTTAGATTATGCATGACCTGTGTAAAAAAGTAACTCGTATTTACCATCGCATTGCAGGGGTAAAACATAAAAAATACTTTAAACGGTTTTTAATAAGGCTGGTGAAAACTTTTTAAAATTATAAAAGTCGGTCAAAGTGTAGGGCACTGTTCTACTTAACTAAGTAAGATACCACCTAATTTCGTGAAAAACAACCAAATTCAAATTATGAATTAATTAACAGTAGCTAGGCAACGTTAATTTTTCCTTAACAATGTTGAAATTCGTCGGCTATCTCTATTGTGGCAAAACACGCGAACTTTCCCGTAGATTATTTAAAATGGTGTTTCTTAGGCCTGCGAGATTTATGTCGATTCTAATCCATTACGAATAAATATACAGGGAAGGTGCCTAAGTTATAAAGGGTATGCTTAAAAAGGCCTCGGAATTTTGGAAGTTAAGTCATTTCTTATGTATTAGAATGAACCTTTGATACATTATTCCTACCTTACACTATGTTGCCCTTATCAAAAAAATTGACGTTACGGACGGCAAGTCAAGCTACACAAAAATTAATTTTAAATCTTCAATACCTTTCAGCTGCAAGCTTACCGACACAAAAGCAAATTTAATATTTAGGGTAAACGACCCAATCATAGACTTTGCGCAAACAGGTACATAATATAGTGACTTTCCAAATCAATTTATGGCGCGTACATACATTTTTCATAATTTGGATTTTTTTTACTTTATTTGCACCATAATTAAACAGGTTACCGAGTTACACTTTAGTTTAAAAACCCAGTTTCCTTGTTAATTTTTAAAACGCAGATGCAATTAAAGTAATTTTGAAAAAATCTGAATTTCACCACCTGCATTATAACACCACTTTGCAGTAGTTCGCGGCGTGCTGTAATTGGATAGATTATGCAGTAACAATTAGGATTTTGAAATTTCATATGCTAGAATTAATCACGTAAAACGGGAATAGTACCCAATTAGACTCGCGTTTACATAATGTATTAAAAAAATTAAATAGATTTACCTATTTATTTCAAGTGACCGACAGCGATACATTGAAAATATTAGTTATTTAAAGATTAAATTAAAAAAAAAGTATTTTTTTTAATGTACAAACGACTACAAGCAGGTTTCGTCTTACGAAAGTGTGCGAAGACAACATGAGTAAAGTNGCGAAGACAATATGATGAAAGTAATCAGACATTAATTTTCTCTAATTGACAATGTAACATTGTTATTAGTTTTCACAACGGTAGATAATGTCAGATTTTCATGATTACACATGCTTCTTTTTGTCGACAGGGTCTGCAATAGTGATGATGTATTGTATATAACAAGGCTCAGAAATCGCAAACATATTCACGTAAACGAGCGATAACCCGCGATGTAACCTGGTAAATGAGAAGGTGGTAGGTGAGTGATGATTCGTAGGTAGTTCTCAGATAAATATAATTTGATATAATTATAAATAAATACTACCCCATCAACATCGCGCTGGATACATACATACCCATCATATAATTAATACCTACCTTTTGGGCGCAGCTACCCCAAAAATTGTGAATACATTTATGTGGTGGTGTAAAATGGAATAAAAAATTGCCACTGGTTAACTACAAAGGCTTCAGTCGTCGGTTTACAAAGGCTAACCGCTTAGCGCGAAATTTTTTCTGTCATGTTTTAGGTAGATTACTTATGTGAGATTTCCGGGGACTGACGGTGGATAGGAACAAAGAGGAAGGCGTTATCTGCCACGCGCAGCACGCAACGAGATGAAGACTAAAGACTTTCCTTTCAGTCAGTACATTTGCGATTCTACATAATTAATGTCCTTACCATCTTGTCTCTTCTTGACACCAGACCAGATTGACATTTCTGCGCGTACAAAGCAAAACAAACACCAATTAACCGATGGACGAATTTACGAGTTATGCGTCCCCAAAACAAACAAAACAACAGTCGAATTTTAAAAATCACTCGTTTGTGAAGAATGTCACCACGTGTATCTGGTTTAAGATATCGTTTGGAATAATAATGTAGAAAAATTGAAGCTGTACGTGCTGCCAAATCGCGATATTTCTAGTGCTGCTATCTCAAATTGCAATTTGAAACCAGACGTTATTTTAAAATGCATGGCTTTATAAATACATCGAAAAGGACAATATTAACGGAGTTCATATAATATCTTATACCTTCCTTTGCCTTTTATCATAATATTTTATAGAATTGACAGATTAAAAAGGTAAAACATCACAAACAGTTGTAAAGCATCCCGCTTTGAGTTAGGTACCAGAATGTTTGATGTTATTATTACTAAAGCAAACATAATAATTGCTTTAGTAATAACCTCCCTCAATTTTTAAACTTATTAGAAGTATTAATAACTCAAGGACTCTCTGAGACAACCTAGTCTGGACTTCTGGAGCGCCAGACCTAAGATTAATATTTTCTTCCGGTTGCTGCAAACCTAATGCAAAAGTCATAGTTAGTATCTTCTAGGTTTTTTTTTCTTTTTTGACAATAATTAAATTACCTATTTAACTTTACTTTTGTGTACTTTTTAAGTGCAAGGCGATAACTCAAATTTTATTATATGTATTATAAGCCTCAAAAAAGTTTTGTAAAAAGTTGTATCGAAAATTCCAAGAGTTTTAGATAAGACCCTCTAAGCGATTTTCTTTGTTTGTTTTATGTAGAGAGATCTTTTTGTTTCTTTTATTACTTACCCGCTTTGTGCAGACTTTTTTTAACTTTGTTATTCCGATTGTTGACTAAACCTTATTCGTCGCTGAGCGCCAGTCACCAGACGCACCAGTCACCATGGCCATTAACATTCTACAGCTCTGCGGGTTACAAGTTTGCAGTTCTCTAACGGCGTGCAGCCATGATTGTAACAACTTAAGTTTAAATTCAAGGATCACCAGTTCAAACTCGGGATA
The DNA here is from genome assembly GCF_004193835.3 of Ostrinia furnacalis. Taxonomy (NCBI): domain Eukaryota; kingdom Metazoa; phylum Arthropoda; class Insecta; order Lepidoptera; family Crambidae; genus Ostrinia; species Ostrinia furnacalis. The sequence continues at coordinate 94,186 of NW_021137571.1, read as the reverse complement.
CAACTTTGCACATTTAATGAATGATATGAACCATACATAATCTTTATTAGCAGAAACAACAATACACTGACCATGATTGATTGGAGTTCTGTCAATAAAAGTAATTGTCACAACACAAACAAAAATCCACTTGTATTTAAATTTGCGGCTGTTGTGGGCACAACAGTTCGTCTCATTTATTCTTCCATTGTAAACAGCTTTTGGCAATAATTCTGATTCATTGTTCAAATTTTTCATCGGTTGAAGTAAAGCTGAACTTGCAAAATAAAGTTGAATTTCGTGAATCACCTGTGAATAGTTTTGGGATCTACTTTGTCTACATTTAACAATTTTCTATTTGGTTGCAAAATCTAAATGTACTGATCACGATTGAATTCAATAGAAGCCTTTGTCACAAAAGTTTGCTTAAACTTCGTAATGGTTTCCAACCGAGCATGCAAAATTTATTTTAGTATCTTACACTAGTGTCTCTACTGGCTAGTACTTAAGTTTAATGAAAGCAAACACGTACATGCATGCATACATTTACATTCTTAGAAACACACAGGCTCGCAGAACGACACGCGGCCGTGAGAAGCGTCGTCGCCGTTGAGTCAGAAAGTAAAGTAGGCAGCCGCTTACCTGTACAAATCAGCAGCAAAGTAAACGGTGAAAGCAGCCGGTTAGTCCCCATGGTGGCAGTTGGCACTTATACATACAACTTTCTAAGGAATATTTGAACACTTTTCAACGATTCTTACGCGCCCATCTTTCACTACTTTTTTTACAAAACTTTAACATAACTGTCTTGCATTCTTACTAAATCCAGTAAATATGTGCACTTCTGTATGTCACTTGTATCCGAGTCAGGTGAAACAATATACACAAACTCTTACAAACTAAGTTCACTTCAAGCACTATCACATTTTTCAATCCTCAGGGTAAACTTTGGCGCGAGATCCGGCAAAATGAGCAACAGACACGTCACGTTCGAGCAACGGTCGGCTCAAGGCTGGCGGTAAACTGCTGAGAGTGAAAGAGACAGCACAAAGTTTCCATCGGGCCGATCCGGTTTATGGAAGTAGCAACAACGCAACGAACGAACGCCCGAGACGCCATTACCTGAGCATATCACGCGTTTGGCAGTAGATGGCGGCACTGTTGTAATTTAAAATTCTATGCAGGTTTAGTTCAGTGTCTTGTTTGGAGTGTTGACCGTGGATAACGATGAATAGAGCTATTAGGAGTAGTTGGGAAGCGGTGCCTACAGTTCGTAACATGAAAGCTTTGAGATTGGGATACGTGCCAATCAGGTAAAACCGTCGAAATAAGTAACGAATATGTCATGAAAATGATGAAAATCAAGTAAAATTACAGTTGGGATCCTTACATTATTTGATTTTTTTGTATCAAAGTGACTAATTAAAAATAATTTGTTTTAAATTTTGTTTCCATGACTGGACCCTATTACAATACATTTACCCTAATCAAATTATAGTCACTCATTCATAATTTGTAAACTCGCCATGATTGGACTCTTTACAACTATAATAGGTAATGTTAGAAGTATTCGCTCTTTTTTTTTTAATTTAGTAAAACACTAATCAACATCATAATTATATACAGGGTGTTTTTTCTTTGTGGCACGAAGCAACTAAGTATACATAAATGTTGATTAGAATATCTTCTAATATAAAATTCTCGTGTCACAGTCACAGCACAGTGTTTGTAAAAACATAACCCTCCTTCTGGAGCAGTCGGGTACTAAAACTTCAACGAAACGGCTTGACCGATTCTTATAAAATGAGAATAGGACGTAAACTATTTTTCACACCTGCAAATCAACGTTTGCTGGGTCAGCTAGTTTTACTACGAAAACGACATCGAAAAATTGCAGCTGCTTCTCGCAAAATCGTCGAAAGCTGGAATTTAATTACGCGATTTGGGTGTTTATCGTACTAGGCTGTCTCGTTGTCTGCTTCGCCCAGTAATAATGTCGGGCCTTAACATATTACTTGCAACTGTCTTAACTTATTAGGCTGGGTCCACCTTGCAATTACTTTCGCGGGGATTTTTCAGGACTTCAGGTCTTCAGGTTTGCTTGCACAGGTCTCAGGAAGAAACTGGTAGACTAATGGTCACATAAGGGCTTACATATTTCTTAAATGGTCGCTATACTTATACCGACTTACTTAACTCAGATCGAAATTGATCTAACGCGGGAATGTTCAAAGAAAGCCAGAAAGTTAAATAAATAAAAATTAATTATTACTAATATTTTAACTTTAACCTTTGATTGATTAGTGTGTTTTGTATTTTAAGTTTCAAATAAACCTTTCATTTATCATTAGAGTATGTAACTACATTATCATCATTTTTTTGACTTTGATTTATTGTAGTAGAAATAAGTAAATTACCTTCGTCATGTTTTTGAAATATTTTTTTGTAAAAAAGCAATATTATTGAAATAGTTGTAGCCAATAAGTTGTATATTATATTAAAGATGAAGCTGATACGATTAATGTAATTAACAGTTCATAAAATTAATGAAATGAGAAATAGCTTGCTTCAATAAGTAGTCTGAAATAAATTTTATCCACATGTACATAATTTGTTCACTTGTAATAATAACATTGGGCGATTAACTGAATTTCTTTGTAAATATTATACACGCCACAGTTACTCCTGTGAAATCAACTTTGATCTCGAAAATGTGTTAGATTTATGTAAATAATAGGGTAAGTATATGGAAAATTTACTTCAGCAACGGCAGCGTTTGTGACAATACTCGATATATTTTCACTCCTGAAAGCATCGGGTCAAGTTGTAGGTAGCATTGAAGGAACCTCTCATACACACAAGGGTCAAAGCTCTTGCTTTTATCCAAACACTCAGGATCTCTTTCCGGTTGTATTATTTACATTGAAACAGCCAAAAAATGCGATACGTACTTGGATATTTGTAAGTGAAAAGAGCCTCGATAGCAACGTCGAACTCTTAGTATTTATTATTCTTTACTTTTCTTTAGTACCTAGTCAAAGAATGGTTTCCTCTAAATGGAAATTGGTCACCTCCATTTATTCATCAAAATACTTGTATTGAATAATTAGATAACACGTACCTTAGTCATTACAAGCACCGATGACTGTGTAACTAATTTCTTGCTAATGACAATATTATTTCTTATTTAATAGACCAAATCATTAGAAGAACGGACACAGACCTGACCATTAATTAGCGTGATGTATCTATTGTGGTAACATTTTGTTTGATATTGCGTTCTGGCTATAAATGTCACTAAATAAAACGAAATTATAACCAGCGTACAGTCTGATGTACACAGAAAGGTTAGGTACACTTAGGTACATACACTGAATTGAACTTTCCTATTTGAATTTAATCAATGCCTAACTGTAAAAGTTCGCCGTGAAAATCCACGTACTTACATATCTAAATAACTCTTCTTCAGAAACTTAAATAGCCGTCAGACGTTCAAACGAAATTAAGTAAATAGAGTAGAAATTATTTTCAGCATTTCAAGGTGTCATGAAACTAAAGTTAATTAATTAAATAACACCAAGATAATTCATATTATTATACTATAATTAAAGCGATCGCTAGGTGAGGTTTACAAAATTGAGAAGTAGTTCGTCATTTAGATCCAGAGGGGGGGTAAAAATACTGCAAAAAATCCCTCTTTGTATACAACTTTCTTCTTCTTACACATTCTATTGACTGAGAAAAAAATAATGGTTAAGGACCAACAACAATAAAATTAAAAAGGACTTTCAGGAGTTCATTCCTTTAACCGTTCAAAACAAATAATTATCCGGAAACTTGGTTCTAACGGGCTGCTTTAGGCGCCGTAGATTATACAATACACACACTGATTAAACAAACTTGGGGAAATATATTGTGTTTTTGCCCCCCGTTAAAACTTCTTGGCATTTTCACGGACTGTTAACGTACGGTGTATAACTCTGTTTTATTTCCCTGCGGCCAGAGTTGAACAAGAAAGAAGCCAAAGCACTTAGGTTTGTGTTTGATTGTTGCGGAAAATGTTTTGTAATAGTTGCCAAGTTTATTGCCAAAGTTTGCGCTTTAATAAAGGCTAAAAGGCAATTCAAAAAATGGACGCTATAATCATTTTCTTCCTGAAATGTTTATTTAAACAAAGTAATTTCTTTGACAATATTTTGATAACTGTGGTCGACCTACATTAAATGTAGNGACCTACATTTATGTATGTAACTTCCTCATAAATATTAGCAACGTTTTAGCTACACAAGTCACGTCTCGATGATTTTCCTCTTTTGCTACCTTTAATATACATACTTTTACATAACGATCTTCTGAAGTAGGCTCATTTAATTGTTATTTTTTGTTAATTGTTGGGACAATTTCATAATTAAGAGTTACACTAAAAATTATGAAATACATGTAGGTACTTAGTCTAAAAACTGAAGACTGTAAGACGTTGCTTCTTAGATCGCTTCTCTAAAAATTAAACGTAGCTTTCACAAATCTAACACAGTTAAGTGAATAATTTACATAATGATTGTGTATCCGTTACATGAGCCACAAGTGACATAATTTTGAACATCGAAATACTTACCTACTCGTACTTGCCTACTTAATTAATAAATTACTTGCAATTATTTTACATATTAAGCTAATATCCCCGTGCTATTCAACGTACGCATTACAACAAAATTCTAAGTTCAAAACCGGATCAGAGCTGCGAGAAGAATGTTTTTACTTGGCATTTAATTATAAAGTTTGTAAGTATTTAGGTACATCATTAAACTCGTACGAACTTGTTAAGTATACATGTAGGCTGTGTTTATTTTCCGACAGCATTCATTGTTTTAAACATGACAGATTTGTCCTTTAATTTTACCAGCTAATATTATAATATCTTAAAAAAACGTGGTATTATTAGGGATATGATAGTGAGATCTTATCAATGCATTCAATTATAATAAGGTACCTCTGTTGTAGAAAAATAAATAAAACTGACAACATCGTTCTTTTTTAATGGAGTTGTGGGCACCTCGATTACCTTAATGTAATTTTCTAAGAAACCTACAATACAATCGCACAACAGCACACTGAAGCAGATGATAAATGTCTTCTACAAAATAAACAGGAAATACTTAAGTACTAATCAGGGTATTCTTTGATGTGTCTCATAATGTCTTAGTTCTTAGATTTTCCAAGCGCGAACAAGACAAGAACACGAAGTAGCCAACTACTCAGAACTCTGGTAAAACTACGTCATTTCGCTAAAATATAAAATATCATGTGTGACATTTTACGGGAAATATGAAGCTTATTATGTACTTCAAAGAAGCTGTCGCACATCCGTGGGACCAGTGCGTTTACTGGGAAATGTAATATTTTAAGTATGAACTTCTGGTATTGGCATTGAGTGACAATTTTTCTCTATTGGTACTCGCAAAGATGAAAACAAGTTGTAACATAAATAAAAAGGAAATAAATATATATCCTTCGACATTTTACACTACGGCGTGATCTAGTCCCTAAGCCTAAAACTCTTCAGCAGTCCGTTACACAGCTTAGATCGAATAAACACTAACGAGTTGATTGTGTTTGGTCGACATAATACAATTATTCCTCAATATTGGAACCCGAACTAATAACATCGCACTAACTAACGTTAAATTTCACTTTTGATTAAGGTCAGAGTGACGTTTGTTAGAGCAAGGAGCCCTACTACCTGAATACAAATGAATCCTGTAAATCCATTTCAGCTCTATCAATCCTGATTTAATATACGTGTAAATAACAACGCTTTTTTGATTCACTTAGACACTGTTTAACTGTAGACTATATTATGTTCGCTAGTAAAGTTTATAGCATGCAACATTGCTATGTTGTTTTGCTATAGGTAGGTATATTTTTTCAGAATTAGACGTGGGACTCTGAAGTGTTTAGCTCTTTATTTACAATAAACAGATTTTTTTTTAAACTAAGGCAAACTCTGAAGTTGAAAAAATAAGTTAGTTATTTCAAATTGTCTAAGAGTCCTTGCACTCAACGTCAGAATTCCCACATTAATCGAAAAAATATTGCGACAGTAAATATGAAATATAACACTACTGTTAGATGTTCGATGAGGCGAGGTGGGTGTATAATTTTGCTGTCACTTGTCTTTAAATAACCAGAGAAAATATATTTTTTTCTGCCTCACTTAATCTCAATAAGGAAACGTTCACTCAATGGGCTATGAGCCCACGAGCCCAATCAAATATAAATATTTTGTGTAGGAGCGCAACGTGTCGCACCGAAGCTTCAATTTATTAAAATACTAGCTGACCCGGCGAACTTTGTTCCGCCTTAATGGCAATAAATAACGGGATAAAAAGTATCCTATGTCCTTCTCCTGGCTCTAAACTACCTCCCTGACAATTTTCAGCTAAATCGGTTCAGCCGTTCTTGAGTTATAAGTGGAGTAACTAACACGACTTTCTTTTATATATATAGATTGTATGGCTGCTGTGCATTATACAGTTTTCACCAGCACACAGAATTAGCACGAATAAACAGGGCACGTAAAAGTAACTCCGATTAATGCTGTGGTCACACGATGCTTTTTCTATCCGCACGGAGTAAGCTGATTCAAATTCTTTTTTTTTATTACTACCAAGTACAAAAGAAACAAATAGACCAAGAAATAAAACAAAACTTTTATTTATTTATTTATTTAATGACAGCTAACAAGACAAACATACATTTAACACTGTTTTAACAAATGCTGTCTCTTGTCTCTTTATTACAATACAATTTTTTACAAAAAGTGATGATGCATTAGTTCGCTAAAAAGCTAACTATACTTAACCTTTGCAAACCAACCATGGTACTACTGATTTACATACTTTAATAATAATACAATGACATTATCATACATTGCTGTGCCCGACGCGGACGCCAGAGAATGTCAGACGTGGCCAGCGCGTTAATGGCATTTCAAGTGCTAAAAAAAAATTGGCCAAGTTGGTGTCGTGCCACGCGCAGTGTAGGGTTCCGTAGTTGTCCGTCGGTAACACAATATATTTCAGAGGCAAGCAATTATACTTCATCTAAAGTCACTTTTAATATTTTCTTCTAAGGAATTTTTACTAGTTAAGAAATTTTATAATACACGAGTTAAATACTATTACTCGTAAAACTAACTAATGTATCTTAACCGTTACAGTTTTCCTTGAAAGTTCATGAAAAGCAGTATTATTACGAATTGTTTCAGATTTTTCATGTCAACAGTTTAGTTTTTAGAGGGGGGGACGTCCTACTCGAACAAAAATAGGCACTTTAAACTTTAATAATTTGCAAACAGATCCCTAAATGGAAAAATAGTCTTAGAAACCCCTAATTCATGATTAATATACATACCTCCACAAAATTTCAGCTCTCTAGTGCCAATAGTTTCCAAGCAAAACCTCGGACAGACAGACAGTCAGACAGACATATCTAAAAAAGGTTCTAAAAAGATAGGGCGCGAAATGCTCAATGAAGTTGGTAGGATTTTAAAAATTAACAACAATAGCCATAAACAGTTTCATATTTCATAAGTAATAAATCATTATTTTATACCTGTTTCTTTTTATAGCTACTAGTATTTTCTAGCTTTATTTATTTTTAACGTCTTTTTTATTCATATGTGTGGTTTTTCATGCGCTTAATAAAAATCTACGAACGGAATAACTTTACAACACAAATTAAATCAGCTGTAACTAAGGCTTCTTTTATTACAGTAATTCAGTGGCCACCATTCAATTATATTATCATACCATATAATAGCCGCAATGCCAGACAATTTCATAACAACGTATAAAAATATTCGGGTGATTGCAACTGTATTAAAACTCAGCTTGTAACCTGACCTGATCACACCATTTTCAACCACAAAAACTTTCAAAGTTAAACGTAATCATGTGTGTATGAAAACATTCCAGCACTTAAAATAAATTCCTTACCAAATAATCTGTTCATAAAATTAAATATGGAATACACTATTATTACTATACTATACTACTATTATTCGTAATTCGATAAATAAATAATCCGGGCTGTATAAACCACCGTAATTATTACTCAGTGTCTTGAATAATTGATCTATTATCTTTTACTACTCATTCATGTCATCCCCATGAGCCTCGCCGAAGCTCACGCGTCGTGTGATCGCAGCCTAATAAAAAACAATTTCCATAAAAGCATTTTCTTTTGACAGCTGTCGAAACACACAAAATGGGTGAAACATTGTTACGTTTTATCCAAGGTAATTTGGTGAAAGTGGATTGAATATTTACCTATTGGATCAACATTATATTATATTGGTGTACAAAATGGATAATGTAACGTGGGTGGTTCCGTAACATGATATAATTATACGAAATGAATTAAATAACAATGGAACCTTTCATTTCCTGCAAACAACTAACTTGTAGCTCCCAGTTTCGTATCTCTAGAGATTTATTAATCGCACTACAGACTTTGCCCGCGACTTTACCCATGTGCAAATGGGTTTTTATTATTTTAAAATCTGGCATTAAATAAGATAAGATTTAAAAATAAAATCTGCAGGTTTACATTTCACTCGAAGTATTTCTGAACAAATAGCTCTTTTAAAGTTTTAGTAGACTAGTAGGGTAGTTTTATTTACTCGTAAAAAGATTCATATCTACTAAGCTATAAGTTCCTCCGAGATATGCCTGCAATTAACTATCGGATAACCAACAAATAATAGAAATATTGATATTCTCATTATATCTAAGTACTTTTATTTATTTATTTATTTAAATTGTATACGTATTTTGAAAACAACATTTATTATGCAGATACCACTTTAAATCTTGTTGTAATTAACGTCTTGTTCATTACAAATAAATTACTTCCTTAGGTCGCAGGTAAAGGCTACTAATGTAGGTAATAAAATAAACCCTACTTTGTCATGATTCGCAAATGCGTATTAATACACATTTATACAAAATCTAACAGTAGCTTAAAGTACCTACCTACCTACTGTAGGTATCAAGTGCATCAAGTGTAGTTTGAAAGCAGCTATGCGATTTTCCTCAGACAAACAAGGAAACAAAATTTCATTGTTTATGAAAATGTAGTTGCTCGCTTGTAGTAGGTAATGATAATAATAGTCGTAGCAACTACGAAACTACGCGGCTACGAGCGCTCGTAGCAGCATAATCAGCAAAAACCTTGGTTTGCTTATCTTTCATTTATAAAGTATTTTCCAGTTATGTAAATAGTTTAACCGATTGTATGTATGTAAATAGTTTAACCAGTATAAATAGTAAATATTTGACCCGATTTACTATTAAAAAAAGATTTTACTTTTTTGTATCATGTTTGACCTACTTTGTAAAATGACACATTTTATGTATAGTCCAGTCAATGAATGCCTTAACGACGGTGTAGAGAGAAATCCGTGGAACACAATTTCTGACCTCGGGACTTTTTTTAGCCTAGTTAGGTGGTGAACATAGCAAAAGTCCCCGCCCTTAGCCCTTAAGCCGGCGGGGAGAGGGGGGTTTAAAGGTACCACTTTTCGGTTTTTCGCTTAATCCTCGGAAACTTTGCGTCCTAGTGACATGACTACTAGGAACCAAAAAAAGCTTATTCAATTTGCTACAGGTGAGACCGTCAAGTTTTTCTATATCTTGTATAGTTTTTGCGGCATCTGCTCTAGAAGGTCTGTAAAATTGGAAATTTTATTGTTGTCTTACATGTTCCTTTCAGGAGAAAATCGACTAAATCAACATTGAGCAAACACTATAGACATGCGGGAGCATGTTAAGCCTAGTTCCATGGAGGGGACTGCACCGTGCGTATATTTAGACGAACCAATTAGAGCCACTTTTGACTCCTCATCATTCAAAAACTACTGTGCATTAACACTTCAAATTTGGCTCATGTATTGAGACTTGCAAGATATACATCAGCTTCAAATTTCATAAATATACCTCAAACGGTTATTTAGGTATTGACGTTCAAAAATCGATATTTAGAGCACTAAAATCTATCTATCACATGTGAAATGTTAAAATTTACTGGTTTTTTATTTCTTCCTATGTATTTACATAACTACCTTTCTGGATGCCAAATTTGAACCTTCGAGGACATCTGGAAGTGGTTAGAATTTGGTCTGTAGGTCAGACATGTAGATTTTTGGACGTCAATATCTAAAGAACCGTTTGAGGTATATTTATGAAATTTGAAACTGATGTATATCTTGCAAGTCTCAACACATGAGCCAAATTTGAAGTGTTAATGCACAGTAGTTTTTGAGTGATGAGGAGTCAAAAGTGGCTCAAAGTGGTTCGTCTAAATATACGCACGGTGCAGTCCCCTCCCTGGAACTAAGCTTAACATGCTCCCGCATGTCTAGAATGATTGCTCAATGTTGATTTAGTCGATTTTCTCCTAATGGAAACATGTAAGACAAAAATAAAATTTCCAATATTACAGACCTTCTAGTGCAGATGCCGCGAAAACTATACAATTAATAGAAAAACTTGTCTACCTCACCTGTAGCAAATTGAATAAGCTTTTTTTGGTTCATAGTAGTCATGTCACTAGGACGCATAGTTTCCGAGGATTAAGCGAAAAACCGAAAAGTGGTACCTTTAAACCCCCCTGTCCCCGCCGGCTCAAGGGTTAAGGGCGGGGACTTTTGCTATGTTCACCTCCTAACTAGTCAAAGTCCTGAAGTCAGAAATTGTGTTCTACAGTTTTCCATCTATAATGCTTTATTGACTGGACTAGTAATCCAGCTTTTTGAAAAAAAATATGCCACATTGATTGAAGACACTATCGTATAGGTTCGTTCGTTTTAGCCAAATGACGTTCACTGCTGGACAATCCTACATCAAGGTATATGCACATAACTCGTATTCTGTATTTTACGATTTTACTGTTAAATGCTCTATTTGGTCTCATTGTTTCGAAGTAAGNTATTTATTTAACTACTTTTTATTGTCATTGGATGGATGAAACCTTATGACTAAATATTGAAAAAGATATCTAAAACAATTAGGGATATTTTTTTAACAGAAATAAAGCTTTTTAAAGCTACGAGTAGATTCTGGGCAGTATATCAAAATGGAATAATTAGCACCCATTCAAATGTGAAAGTTTCAAAATTACCTTGAAAGTTCCACAATAATCTCTCTAATAACTATTTAGGCGGCGAAGCGGAGTTAAGAAACAATGAAAATACGAAATCAACGCGGATATGCGCGCGCGAGTGCTTTTAATTAACCATGAAAACTATCCTTTAAATACTATTTAATGCGACTGAATTCCCCGGTCAATTTGTGAACAAAAGGTTTCCAATGAGGCTAGAGATCTTTTAAAAGGTTCGGGAGATTTACTCGGGTCACCACATGGGAGCGCTTATATGTTTACTTCGCAAAGTTAACGGGGGCCCAACTCCAATAGAAACAAATTATGAAACACAAAATTGTTTGCGTTTTCTTCATATTTTAGCCGTAGTTTTGACCTTTTTGGGTCCTTTAGTAATGTCTACCCACCCGTTCAAGAATGTGTGTTTGTATTTCACAAATATTTTAATCGAGAACAGTCTTATTGACCCCATTTTCTTAATCGCCTCTATAAGTTCAAGGATTCTTGATCTATTGTAACCTGCGCGATTTATTGACATAGGCACCTACACGCTAAGTCAGTAATATAATATTGTATTTTTAACCAAATTGTTCTCCTAAAAAGCCAAAGCTGTAACTTGATTCATTTAAAATTCAATTGTGAATTTAACAAAATCAGAAATCTTTTGTATGGTTAACTCTCCAAGGTTAACTCGTCAAGGATAATTCTTTTAGCTCCTAATACATATCGCAATAATGGTTTGTCGGAAATGTGGTTTTTCGATTCGTTTGCATTCCGATGCTGCACCCCATATAAATCAGCCAGCCTGCCACTGGACACTCGATAGATACCTGCATTATCTCAGTGGATTTTCAACATTGCATCGGTCACTTTATTTTGTCGGGTAAAATCTTTTTCGTCCTATATTTTTTGTAAGCATCCGATTGAAAATAAAATGCTGTGACGGCGACTGAGTATATTGATTGACATGCATTTTAACATACATCAGTTTCACTTTTTCTTGTTTCGTATTTTGTCATCGCATGACGATTCTATTGTTTCTAAATTGACAATAACTTTTCTGATTTGGTTTCGGTTCAGCAAAAAGTTCCGTAGTCCTGACAAGAAACCTTTACTCGTATTCATGCAAATGCAATCAATTAAATACCTATAAAGTTCTTTTGTAAAATGGTAACAGGTATTGTAGAAACATAATAAATATTTTTTTCGATGAAATATGATGACGATCGCAGTTCAATGAAAGTTGTTTTAAGCGTATTGGTTTATTAATCCACACTCACATTTTACCACATAATGTTCAATGGTACGCATATTCGGAATAGATATAATATTTGCGAGCATATTTCGTGCTATTCAAACGTTACAAGAGCATTATCCAGTTTACGTGTAAATAAAACAATGGAGTATATTATTTGTTTATTATTTGAATTCTATTTGACTAACATAATGTTTCCAGAGCTCGGAAGAGAAATTACGAAACCTAACAGAAGGCGTTTTTATTGCGTTAATATTTGCTTCAACTTACCTTTACCTTTCCTAAATCATGACGAAAGCCGTTCATGAGTTTCAAAGAAAATCGTAAATAAGCGGGGGCTATTACGGGCCTCGTTTTATGAAATATTAAATGGAGAAGCGTTTGTTTTTATGGTTCGTTTGTAAGCCGCTTTCTGATTTACATTTAGATAGTATGCCAGAATGGAAGATGAACTCCAGCTCTTCGGATCGTGTGAGTGGACGCAGCGAAGATTGTAACTATTTCGCGGTCGAAAACACATAATATTTCTTTGGGGAAGCATATCGATAGCCGTTACCTCATAGTTAATTTTAAAAACAATGTAATTTTATTCAATCTAATCTGTAAGTTTAGTTACATTATTGGAACTAACGACAGCAAAATAATTCACTTATGCCTAATTCTCTATTTCCTTCACGTCTGCATGTTAAAAATGGAGCCGAGATTTCTGTAAGAAATGCTATCCGACCGTTGTTCGCCCTTTGATTAATATATAGATAGTTACATGAAAATATAACGAATTGTTCTCATAATTCGCCAGTGTTTCCAGGTTCAAGAGAGATGTATGTTCAAGGAAAAGAACGAACAAGTTACGTTACGTCCTAGAAATAACTTTTCCGCAGACATTTTTGCATTTGTTAGGCCTTTGTTGTAATATAAATATCTCCGAGTTGCTTCGACAGCGTGATACATTTCTGTATAGAAATTATTATCATAATTCTTCCATACTCCATTACACACGATGACTGAGATGGGTATTTGGTCCTATCCCTCCATTGTGCGGCGCCCGTGTCGTTTCGATTCGTTTTTCTGTGAAGAGATAGGTACGGAAAATAAAGTTCAAAACTTGATAAATGCTCTGACTTTGATTAAGAACATTGCGAATCTCGACAGGCTCGATATGAATTGATGGACTCTAATTCGACTGGTGTTACTGACTGAGAGGTATTATTTCCTTAAGTCATGTTATTTAGCTTGGAACTCATTTGCTCCTGAATTAGTAACTGAAGTAGGTGACTAAGCCTATGTAAATTTTTTCAAGTTACTATTTAAAATTTAGTTCGAGATAGGCACAATTTTAACGCAAATAAGTATGTCATTAGGAAAAGGGAATGAAGGCTCTGAAGATAACACCTACATGCATACATATCAAAATGAACTCCTTCGAGAGAAATTCGTACGAGTACGGTGTACCTGCCTAGAGTCGTGGAGAGCATAATATTATAATTAAGGCGCCTGCTTTCTGACCCTTTTTTCTCCTACCTAGTCGCTCTCCACAATTAGGTTAGGTCAGGTTACATGTTTTCGTGTAACTTTATTTTGGTTTCTCCGTTATACATGTAATACAGGGTGGCCCAGAAGAAAATTCACTTTTGAAAATTCAAGGAAACGAAAACTGTAAATTTTTGTAGAACTTTAACTGTTGCAATTTAAAGGAAATTTAGTGCAATTTATTTTAAAATTTACTTTCTTTTATAAATTTTATCGTACATGTGATTCCCTTGACGTTTACAACATTCGGTCAACATACATAAAAATTTTGGAAAACTTTCGTTAGAGTTACCTCGAAATGGATTCAGGATGGATGAATGCTGCAGAGTTTTTAGATTATTAGAGTATACTCTGCTCATAAGGTAACCCCACAAAAAGAAGTCTGCTGGAATGAGATTAGCGCTTTTTAGAGGCAGTGAGATTTCACCCCTGCTTAATTGGTTTGTTGCATTGAAAGGATGATTAATTTTTGAGAACGCTATACTGGTAGGCTGAAAAGCTTTTTGATTTCAAAGCTGCAAGATTCGCAAGGCTATGACCGGAGCACTTGCTTTCATCAAGATGGGGCTACGTGTCACACTTCAAATGAGAGCATTTAGATGGTAAGAGACATGTTCCCACAAAAAAATAATTTCAGGCAGGGGTGACATCTCCTGGCCTCCAGGAAGCCCTGATCTCACTCCAGAAAATAATTTTTTGTGGTGTTACATTAGGAATAGAGTATATTTTTATAATCCAACAACCATGCAGCAACTGAAGCCGAGAATTCGGCAAAAAAATTAAAATAGGTTTCGAGGTAATTCTAACGAACGCATTCCAAGATTTTGATACACGTTGATCGAATGTTGTAAGCGTCAAGGAAATCTCCTGGGCGATGTAATTTAATAAAGGTAAATTTAAAAATAAATTGCATAAAATTTCCTTTAAATTATAATAGTTAAAGTTCTATAAAAATGTAGTTTTCGTTTCCTTGAATTTTCAAAAGTGAACTTTCTTCTGGGCCACCCTGTATATCTAATATAATAGGATCATCACAGGATAATATGAAATAAACAGTGTGCCTACAATGAGTTTACGTTAGCAGTGCTCGCTAGCGACTGCGTAAAAAAATGACATTTGAATGTATGACATATTGTGCAGCGCCCCTAGCGGCTACTTTCAAGAAATAAAATCTTCATAGAATTTTTTGACGTATTCGCTAGCGAGCTCACCTAACGTAAACTCATGGTAGGCACACAGTAACTAAGTAGGTAAATGTTCCCAATTTAACCTTTTTGTTCTGCGTGTTTATGAAAAAATCTGTTCAGATAATTACGACTACGAATTTTAAATAAGCTAGCCAATCCCAGTTTTTCACAATTTATCTGTCATGACCGTGCACATACTTACAAAGTATAATAGCCCATTTCTATCTAGAATAATGTATCTTTCAGAAACTGAAAGAATAAGCAAGTATAATGGTCTAAACTTGAGATTAGAAAACGAGAAGAGAAAAGATAAGGAGACATGTAAAGTGCCCCATAAGGGCTACCTTTTTCTTTTTTTATTATTTTCTATTGACGTTCATAAGTGCCACTTGTGGTCTAAACTGAATAAATATTTTTTGATTTTGATTTTGATTTTGATTTTTTAGATTATAATTTNTTATAATTAAAAAAAAACCCCATTCACAAACATCACAGCAACAGATAGCATATAGATAGATTATGATGTTATTTTTTCAAGATAACTAATAATTTGTTATATCACTTAGTAATAAAACTGTACCTACCTATATTTTTTGTGTTTGTTGTCTGTATTGTTTGTATTCCCGTCCATCATAACATATCTTTCACAACCACAGGGCGAAGTTGCTAGTTATGTAGAGTCGAGTAAGTTACCCAAATATCGTCAGCGGAAAGATTCCGCCGCTTGCATACAAAGCGCCTGATCGACTATTTTTGTAGACTACAATATCGAAAAAATGGCGAAAACGTTTACATTGGGATGCAATATTATTTTTATAAAAGCGTTACCCTTTCTGCAGTAGCGATAAATTTTCAGTGTCCTTTGTTGCCTCGAGCTTTGGTCTTGGTCTTGTGGTAATACCTTACAGAAATTCAAATTAATATAATTCTTTAATAGAGAATTCTTCTTTAGTTAAAGAGTTAAAAAGTTTTTTATGATAACTAAAGAAAGAAAAACATATTTGGTAACTCAATCATGAACGTGAAAATTAAACTAATGCTTCCGCTAAACAGTAGTATATTTATTCTACCCACGCTTAACATAACGTGTATATAATTTATGTTAGCTCATACAATTCATTATCATTATTTTGCCACTAATTAATCCCACTACGAATATGGATAAAATACAAAGTTGTTAATACGAAAGTAAATTAGTTAAATATTGATTAGAAATACTTCGTTCCATTACTGCCATGAAAATACGTATTGCTGACTGGACTAATGATTTATGGGGAGTGAATTCTTTAAACAATAACTATTTATTTACGTTTACGTTCAGCCCTGTGTTATTATTTAGATATTATTGAACTCTACGCCTCCTGCAAGATAGCTATTGCCTATTTATTTTCTTTCACATCATCTGTCAGAGACAAACGCGCCCCATTTTCTGGGACTGATCAATGCACGTCGACTACTTTTCTCTGTTCTCCGACTCTAATATTCTCATTATAAACTTTTTTCCCCATTATGATTGTTAGCAGTCTCAAGTGAAAGGTTTTTCAAATTATCAATCAAATCCAAACATTTCATGATTTTAAAAGTGATATTTTGGTAAATAATACTTGAGTTTCAGATAAGCATGTAAGATCCAATGTTCTTATTTCTTAAGTAACTTTTAAGGCACTTTGAAATATTCAAACCAAAAATAGTTATGATTACTTTAAAAAGACGGTCACGGTCACCTATCGACTTTTTAAATTATTGCATAAAAGAAAATATCCAGTAGTTAGGTACTTAACTGAAACATGAAAGGCTACTGAATTGGTAGACTTATTATTAAGTATCCGGCTCTCGATAAACATCAAATCACTGCGCACTCTTTAATGCCGTACTGTGTACAATAAGAGACATTTCGCACAATAGCAGAAGGTTGTTGGGTTACATAATAAATCTACAGTTAGCGACGCGGTGCCGAAAACGGAAGGTAGCGAAGCAATATTGAAAGGGAAACGGTTATTGTCTACAGTCCAGAGGGTCCCGGGGGCGCCCGTATTATCCCTAATAACAGTCCCCTTTACCGACTACTCTAGTAATATACGGACAACTAGGAAAATTCAAAACACCCTCTCGTATGCATAGCGTGGTTAAGACAATGTAATTCGTCATGAATACGGATCACGCTAACGCGTTGTGAGCGGCTGTACGCAAATTTCAGTTCCTCATATCTTATTTACATAAAACGCTCCCTTCAACACACGGTTGAGTTCAATCTACAAAGATTTCGCCCAAGGTCTTGTCGATTATTTTATTAATGATCTCCCAAATCATCCGGGAATAGGCAAACGTTATATTTCTTCGCTTCGCATGGTAGAGCAGAAAATGTCGCAGATTTTTTCTGTTAGGATAAATTGACATTATGTACCTAAGACGACGTTATTTTATTGCAATGCCACCTTAGGGACGTTATTATATCCCAAATCCCCATGTCGTTCAAGCTATAGGTACATTGTACAACCTATAACATTTTGAAAACAAATAATTAAACATCCGTTCACGTTATTTGTATGGAGTTTGCCTATTCTGTTCAAAGTTTCAGTCTATAGCTACAGCCCGCCCAACTTCCGACTTCTTATGAAAACCTTCATTTCAATTAAACCAGCACAGCAATCCCTAGCAAGTTGAAATAAGTTATTTTGGGGTACGTAATTAAATTATGAGTATCCCTTCGGCGGGTTTGGTGAGCTTAATAAAAGCGTAATAGTTATATTTTGGAGGGCGAGTGCTTGGTTGCGCAATTACGACGATTGTGGCTCCCTTTATTTACCATACGACAGAGAAAACTGCGTAATGTTTTGCTTATTTATCTTTTGGACCACCCGTAACGAAGCAAACTTTTGAATTTCTCCAACTTGATGAACGACACACGAAACGGCCTACACACTGTTCTGGGAATAATCGTATCGAAACATTCGTTCGTTAATGATGATATATTAATTATTTCACTATAACCACATCATACTTACTCGTCATCTTTCTATTCTTCGGAAATATTATTTCTTTCAAAATATCAATAACTATTCTGAAAATGTAATTTCGGGCGCGGATATCGAAGCGCAGTTCCCTCGTCACCCCGAGGGCAAACCTCCCTGATACTCCGTGTCAAATTGACTAAATTTATGCAAGTGCCATAGTGAGCGTGCACGGAACCCCAGGCCGGCACATCAAATGTCATAATTGCAGAGGGTCCCATTTGAATAATAGATTAAAGTGCGCATGAGGATGCTCTCCAAATTGAAATAACTTTAGTCATCGTAATCCATAACCCCATGTGACTCAGCGATTGTAATTGCAACTTTGACGCTGCAACTTTTGTATAATAAATCAATATTTATAGGGGGTTTTAACACAAAACACCCTTTTCCCTCAAACAAACTTAATGCCTTTATGTCAGAAAGTAACATTGTTTATTAACTTCTTTAAATAATTAAATGGAAAACTTATGAACCTATCTGTACACAATACACAATGAACGATCATATCATATTCAAGTCGACCCCAAGGTTATATGTATACCTACCTAACCTAGAGCCCGAACGACAAGCGATGTAAAAAAACGTGACAAAGTAAATTAGTTTTAGGTTTTAGGTAGGTACATAAGAGTGTAGTTAACTATTCTAAAGTACTTAAACAAAAATATTTTAAAAATACATCTTTTACATTGCCTTAGGTATGCCCGAGATCTTGGATTTCTCGGAAAATTTTCTTGCGTTTGCTCGAAGAAACACGCCAAAAGACTCGTAAACTCAATGTTTTGTTAAGTCAAAGCTCCAAAGTAGCTATAGGTACTTCTATCCCTAAAAAGCGATGCATGGGTGGAATGTTTGGTGGAGTGTATTGTTTATGTAAGGGGAGGGTTCACTGCTCATCTCGTGGGTTCCCCAAAGTTTTTTCGCCATAATTGCTCCGGGGTGTGTGCACCCCATTATTTGCTTTGTAGCGTTTTAGCAGCCAAGAATTGCTTTCATCCCTCAAGATCAATTTCGACAAGATAATATCTGGGGGCACGGCAGTGCCCCCGCCAAGTCGAGCGCGAAGCAAACACTGCCGTACCATCCTTTACTGGAACCATTTCGCCGCATTTTCAGGCCCCTATTTGAGAACCTCTGGATAAGACCAGAACGCAGAAATTTTCGTCATCTAGTAAGCTATAATCACATACTTTAAATCCAAAATTTCAAGTCTGTAGGTCATTTAGTTCCGAAGTTAAGCGAAAGCAAAGTTTCGCATTTACGACACTCACTCACTCACTCACTCACTGATGATCATCAAAATAGAACTAGTACTTCCCATTAACTCAGAGGGCTGAAATTTGGTACAGAGTTAGGGTTTAATGGCCACATAAAGGGAAAACTATAAAAACTAGGAAAATCGAAGATCTGGAGTAACCACATTCATAATCAATACTACTCCGGCACCGTGGTGTTCGCCTGTATCGCTCACCGCTAGATGGCGCTAGCACTAGCAAGCGGTGTCCAGATTTTTTTCCTTTCTAGAGAAAGTCGTCGATTAAGTTGAATGTTGTGTAATTTGCATTTCGTTGATTTCGTTTATTATACTGTAAGGTTCGCTTAGGTTATGTTATAATTAAAAACAATCTGATTCGTTGTCCATTTTAAAGGTCGTTGAGTTTATTTGTGTTTAATATCGTAAAAAAATGTTGATAAACGACGACGTTAAATAATTTTGCCACGTTCCACAAAAAGAAGTGAAATCCCACCAAAAACATTCTGTAAAAAACTAGCCAAGTCTCGATGGAGCTGCTTGTTTATCTCTAAAAAGTAATGAAATCTAGACAAAGTCGTGCCAAGTCTATGGTTCCTTACTGCGATTTCTTTATTATTATAGTTAATGTTGTGTGACTTGGCCGTTGAACAATCTTTATTAAGATAATTTTACTGAACCTACAATTGACTGGTTATTGTTGAATCAACGTTTTCCAAGTGGCAATTTTCCATCGTCAATGGGTAGCGGTTCTGGCGACAGATTGGTGCAATGGTGTCATGGAGCACCTGGTTTTGTCACCCTTCAACGGCCAAGTCACACAACATTAACTATAATAATAAAGAAATCGCAGTAAGGAACCATAGACTTGGCACGACTTTGTCTAGATTTCATTACTTTTTAGAGATAAACAAGCAGCTCCATCGAGACTTGGCTAGTTTTTTACAGAATGTTTTTGGTGGGATAACTATTTGTCGATACATTTAGATTTCAGTGATTAAATGCGTTACCTACTTGAACATGCCTTTGATCTTATTTTATCAGATCAGGGTTTAAGTAGATACAAAGATATACATAAATAACTTACTTTTTTGCATGCATACAAGGTTTTAAAAACTGTAATTTGCACAAAACGGTTTAGACAGATTAAGAAAATTAATTTATATTTACCAGGGAATAATGTAGAGATGCAACACAATCCCCCTTATTAATAAAAAGTTACACCTAGGATAAACTCTGGATGAAAATGACATTTCCATACTAAGTTTAACTAGGGTGTAACTTTTATTATTAAGGGGGAATATGTCTAACGGGACGATTTTGGTGAATAATTCACCAATGAGGTACCTAACTGGGAGCCTAACAAATGAAATTCATTTTTTCAGTTCATTTCTAACTTTATCTAAAAAATCGATGTTTCGTAATTCGTTCGGTTGCCGATTAAATTCCGATATGACTAACGGTGTAATTTACATAATTAACTAAGTAATTAATCCCCAAATATAATACGATACCTATAATCTCTGACTCGTGGAAACAATTCCCACAACGCTCTAATTTATTATTATTAATATGTTAATACTACTTAGTAAGTACCACCTACATACGAGTACCTTCACAATGTGGGGTAATTCGTCATTTGGTTTTTATAAATAAGTTACTCTTTCTTAAATATAAAGAAGTTTTCGTGATCAGAATTTTGTTAGCAATTCACAATTTTCTTTATTTTCTTTTTTGGACCATAAAATCCAAAAACAGTAGCACAAGAATAATATGCTGTTCGAGGAATATTCCTATGCAAACTTCTATGTAAAAAAAGGGAATGAATATCATTGATATTACGAAGAGCTTCTACGAAATTTCCCACATTTTTCTAAAAGCTTTGTCGAGCTTGATTTCGGGATATTCTATATTAAATAAGCTGCCTGCCTGTAAGCTTTTCTTCCCTGTCTTACCTACTCGTAATATTAGCAGGAATTAATAGCGACAAACGACTTTTACTTTTCTACAAAGCAGTTTATTTTGTCGAATCCAATATTTACATGAAACAAATGATACACTGTCTTACATCTTCAGGTCATTTGAAGTAGTAGGTAACACTTAATAACTTCCTACATGGTCATTCTGCGTTAATACAAATTTTATTCCCCCATCGCAATGCATCACAGATATTTAACTGATCAAATGGTTATTTGTAAGGGAAATCAATAGCGCGGAATACATTGGCTCCGCTCCCACAGAGCGCGTGCAATCGCATTGGCATCATCGGGTCCCGAGGGGCGCACTATCGCTACGCAACACCGCTACGTCTAAATAACCTCCAGCAGCGCGCGAAAAGCAATGACAACATTTTCACATGACCAGTTTTCATCTCTGCCAGACGCCACTCCCATAGGAATTCTAAATAGTATCTGCATTCCCCAATTGCCTGCGGGGACAACGGCCCTCCAAAGTTTCCCCTCCAAGTCCTCAAAGTGTTCTTTTTATTTAATAATATTCCAATATTCGAAAATAAAAAAAACTTTTATGGGGTTACGCACAGCATGAAAGGGGAAATTGTGGTGAAATTTTGATGTTTTATTTATTAGCGCTTTGAAAGTATTTTCAGTTGTATGAAAAATATTGTTCAGGTGAAATATTTAACCAAAATAATAACTTGTCCATTTAAAACAAAAATAACCTAATCTTTTAACGAATTAATTATTTATCTGTGTTGTAATGAAGTCAAATAACCAAAAAGTAATTAATCTTTATAGCCAAAGGCGATTAATTTACAGCGTTGTCTCGTTTCATAATTACACGTTCGTTCATTCACGTACGATGTAGCGAAGCACTTACCTTTCCTCCTTTGTGTCCCGTCGCGTGAAAAAAATGAAAAATTAATGAGGTTAAAGTAGGACGTCTTATGAGCAAAATAACACCTACGCTATCTTACTGGAAGCCCACACACTGTAAAAAACTACTCGTATATTCTCAGAATAACGTGTAGGTAGTATTTTTAAATTCTTATTGCCTACTTAGGTTTAGCGAATGCCTCTACATTTTCTGTAGCCAAACCTACGAAGAGCTTTTTGAACTTTTTAACATTGAAGTATACTTATTTAAAAAGCACTCATGCAAGGAAGAATAAGAAACCCGTTCTTTCATTTCTTACACAGATAGAGAACTTCATGTAAACCCGAAGAAATGCAACTGCAACAACAGTGACATTTGTATACCTACATCTAAAAAAAATATTCTGCATCAAAACTGACACTGAGCAATTTGTGAAATCTCATCTCAGAGGACAAATCACTATAGCGCGTAGCGGGGTGTGAAACGCTTGTGAAAGAAACCCTTCCACAAGAGTCAGACACAAAATCCAAACAAAATCTTTACAAACCAATAAAACTTAATTACATAAGCCTAATTTATCAATGTGGATAGACCCTGTGTAAACTAAAATAATAACAATTTGCTCGCCAAGTAAAGTAAACTGCCTATATTACAAAATAGCCTCATCCAGCGTGTTTATTTAGAGCTGTGTGCAGAAGTTTGGCCCGGTTAGACGTCCCGAGGGTAGAATCAGCAACGTTTGAGGGTGTCGCTATGCAATATGTGGTTTCAGCCCCGTACATAATGTATGAAGTATCGTACACCCAACTCCGACACGTTACGATGGCTTTTTTATTGCTCCTGTCATCAATTATTCCTTTTTCAATGTTAAGATACACGACGTACGTGCGCCCAAACTATACTTAAAATATTGCTGAATTTGAATTATTTTATCACTTAAGTAATTCAGGTGACTTAATTTATTGGAGTGTCGTGTAGGTGTGGGCTGAAAATCGACATTAAATGAATAGGCATTTCATTTTAAAAGAAAACGTGACTCAGCTAAGTGCTAAGTCTATATTTAGGTACACAAGTACTACGCAAGCTATAAACATACTAATAAAATCTTATCTCAACCGCGTATTTACAAATACCTATTCAAATAATTGTATATTTATTCCTATAAAAAATATTTGAAGTCATTTAAAATTTCAACAATCGTGAATGTGATGCGAATACAAGACGTTTCGCGTACCTATATCATTCGAAAACCAGATCAGTAATACTCGTATTACCTATCCAGTTTAACAAAACTTAAACCCTTCATAAACGTGAATGGTGTTATCAACCAAAGTAGCTTTTGTAGGCAGAACACCTGAAGTATTCAGACCGGAATTTGTAAAAACGCGACTCATCCACAGCAAGTGATAAATTACAAAATTAAGATAAATCCTGCATATTCGTCTGAGAAGTTGATGAGATGAAGACCTATTTAGTGGTGTAAGTAGTTAAGAACGTACCTATAGCTATTAATGAACTGTGCTATTATTGCTTTGTAAGTAGAGCAAATACGAATATTAAGTTTGTGCGCCATAAAATACAAATTACTTGGTTATTTTGTTAACTGTACCTAATGTGGTACATTACCCACTTTATGTAATCATACTAAGTAGGTACAAACTAATAATGGTGCAAACGGATTTTTTCAATTGGAGTTAGCAGCATTAATTCACATACAGGAAAAGAGGTAAGTAGGCCAGTAGAATTAAACACAAAAATTGATTAAATCGGAAATAATTCCTACAAAAGATTCTTTTGCTTTAATGGCTTCATTGGTTGCCCATTAAGACTCTCCTAAGTTTTCGTTTTCGACGGAGTTGTGCTTAAGTGGCGGGGGCCCCCGAAAGGGGCGTTTTTTCGGTTTTCCGGTTATACCGCGTAAAGGACTTACCCTATCGAAAAGTGATCTTCATGACGGTTAAAGGGCACTTAATCCTGCATTGAATAAGACCAAATTCATATGTTTTGGACAAACCGTTCTCGCGCTGAAGTTCGGCAAAGTAGAAAATATACGTCTAATTAATGACCCTCTCCACGTCCAATGGCTTGTTACCCACATGCTTCCAATCCTTGTAAAGGGTCGCCTTAACCAGTGTAACCCTAACAAGGCTCACGAGTTTGATTCGCTTATCCTTGTTCGTCCCAGCCGTTCCTTAACTGCGGTTGCTGCACCTCTTCCTGGCACTCTCCTAAACGACTCTGTGTTACCTAATGTGGCTGCCCCTCTTCCTTGTACCCTTCTGTACGATTTCATTGCTTAGCCATATGCCTGGTCCNCTTTTTGATAGGGTAAGTCCTTTACGCGGTATAACCGGAAAACCGAAAAAATGCCCCTTTCGGGGGCCCCCACCACTTAAGCACAACTCCGTCGAAGTCGAAAACTTAGGAGAGTCTTAATGGGCAACCATTCATTGGTGGTGGGGGCCCCCGAAAGGGGCATTTTTTCGGTTTTCCGGTTATACCGCGTAAAGGACTTACCCTATCAAAAAGTGGTCTTCATGACGGTTGAAGGGCACTTAATCCTGCATTGAATAAGACCAAATTCATATGTTTTGGATAAACATATGAATTTGGTCTTATTAAAACAATAAAATCTTTTGTAGGAATTATTTCCGATTTAAAAGCTAATTCTACTGGACTAAAGTGATAATATAATAAAGTTAACGCTACCATAAAGTTTGATGAACATATTTACCAACACGTTTAGTTTTATTTTGTAGATAGTTTTTTAGCCATCTAAGTACGGTACAAGTACCTACATTCATTAAAAAAACTAGTTAACTTACTTAAACTTTCAAAAATTGAGTTTGTGAAATGCGTCACTTTTGCGATGTGCGTAAGATTAATTACCTACACTTATCTTATCAATGGGTGCCGATAAACAATAATGTGCACGGTATCAAAGTACACATCAAACATTGCATGCCAGCCAAGCCTCGTGTTATCAATTTTTGTCTGGCTATTCAGATCCGACCTAAGTAGAGGGAAATACGAAACTAGCACAGAACTATTTAGTTAGCATTTATATCGCTTACTTAAAGCTATGCTAAGCTATACTCTTTAAACTAGGTAAGTATACAGGGTGGAATTTTGAAATGCCACCTGGAGGAAAAGTACCTACTCTTAATACTGTAGATATACATTTTTACTGAAAGAAAACATTCCTTTATTTTTGGAAAGAAAGAGAACTGTACCTCTAGTAGGAAAAACTTTCGAGTTCGTTTCGTTGCGTATTCCTTTGATGACACTTTTGTCATCGAAAAATTTTGTATGAAAAATCAAACAGCGCCCCCTATATTATAGCCGCCCTAGGGGGCGCTGTTTAATTTTTCATACAAAATTTTTCGATGACACTTTGAATACGCAACGAAACGAACTCGAAAGTTTTTCGTACTAGAGGTACTGCATTCAAAGATTTTCGAAAATTTTTCGAAAATTCACTACCATACCATACACTACCATACAATTTTCTGTAACATAATTAAAATAATTTAAGTCTTCATGGTTTTCCTTTCATTTGATTTATCAAGTATGTTAGAGAGATTTCATCGTTATACGCTTAACCCTAACGATCGATGTAATAAAAATACAGGGTGTAATTTTAACAGATTTTAGTTGGTTCGATTCCCAGGTGTAGCAAGCAAATTTTTGGAAATCTTTGAATGCAGTTTTATTTCTTTAAAAAATAAAGGAATGTTTTCTTTGAGAACATTTTTCTATCTACAATATTAAGAGTACTTTCCCTCCAGGTGGCATTACAAAATTCCACCCTGTATAATTGGAAAACGGATTTAAGCTTAATTTTAAACTGCTTGCTCTACCTTCTAACTTTATCTTACAAGGCAGGCCCTTCAATGGCAGGGCTACGCGACGAATATTTATAAATTACAAGATAAACAAGCTGCTACAAGCATCCATCAACGCTTGCCTTGCCATGGTCATCGCTCAGTTAGTTTCTGAAAATTAAATGACCTTTGAGCCGAATAGAGTTAAGTAATAGATTATGTGGACTTTCCACAGAATAACATATGACTAAATGATTAATCTTTAAAATCATGTTAATATCAAACTTCCTGATTATAAAATATCTTAAAATTACTACCACCATAATGTGATATTTTCTATATAGCTGTCTGTCTCATCACTTCAGTACGTCTAGCACGAAAAGCTTTCGACTTCGAATCGTTTGCGTATTCGAATCGCCATCAAAAAATTTAGTATGAAAACTTAAACAGCGCCCCTGTAAACTTGACCTAAAATGAACTCAGTATGAGAAATGGCAGAAACATAGGTAGAACGAAACTAATTTTGACAGTCGAGATCGTCATATTAACGTTGATTTCGAAGGCTGGATATCGCATTTTTTCGAATACGCAAACGATTCGAAGACGAAAGTTTTTCGTGCTAGCCACACAGTATCTAAAGATAGTTTATCTTGAACAACAAGATCATTATGTGTATGTTCAAATTCCATAATAGGTACATTATAAACCTAAAATAAAATTACTTAACATATTACCTTTGTACCTATAATACAATCAAATTAGGTATCGAATTTTTATTTTACAGATATTCCTTGTTTAATTTTGAGTTCCTCTTTGATTTTGAGGTATTTTAAAATGTTAACTATGTCTCTTTTATCAGCTCAGCGTTATTATCTTTGTTTATCAACACACAATCCCAGACGCAAAACTGACTTCACAAAACACGCTTCACGGCTATTACTGTCTCATTTAGTATTTCGAATTCGTACCTAGCTATTGAAATCTATCTATGGTATGTAAAATCGTAGATTTTTTTTATTTGACGTAAGCAGTCGTTTGTTTCAACAAAATACACAATACACATCCAAAATTAAGTCAGACGCAT
Organism: Ostrinia furnacalis; assembly: GCF_004193835.3. Classification (NCBI taxonomy): domain Eukaryota; kingdom Metazoa; phylum Arthropoda; class Insecta; order Lepidoptera; family Crambidae; genus Ostrinia; species Ostrinia furnacalis. The sequence goes on along the minus strand of NW_021137571.1, from coordinate 67,069 downwards.
TGATCGCTCTGCCTCTGCTGAGTAATTTGTCGCGTCACGCGCAGTGAGCGGACGTCCAAGGTTCAATCAAACACCGAGCCATATTTAACTATTATTATATTATAACCTATGTATATTAATTATTATTTGCGGTCTTAGTATTAGGCAATTTGCCAATTCATCTGTAATAGTGAAAAGTCAGTCATTTGTGTTTTCATTTCAGTTTGGCGTAGCCTTTGCAGGCGACTAACGGCATGCCACGTGTGCAAGTCGAACAGGGCGCGTTGGCTGGCGTAGTCTGTGAACATGAAGAGGGAAAATACTACGCGTTCAAAGGCATCCCATACGCGAAGCCGCCACTCGGACCATTGAGATTCAAGGTAACAGATTTGTCATTCACGTAATCATTATTCGATTTTATATGCAATATAATTATGTATCTGCATAATCGGTGTGTACTGGGCATATGAATTATTAATGTGTTACTCACGTTAGGCTTTCGTAAACTCCCTCGTTGCACTCGCCAGATTTCGTTTAATCCGAGTATCGTACAAATTCACAAATTGCAAATTGCAGTGGCTACCTTGTGTTTTGTGAAAGAACATGGCCAAATCACTGGTGATGTGTATCTAAGAAATACGTTTCGGGAACTTGCAAAGTTCATACAATGAGAGCTACTCTTATGTCACCATGGCTACACGGTATGCTGTGGGAACTCTATAGCAAACAGAGAGTATCTTACATAAAAAACGTGGTTTAATTTTAAATTATAACGAATTCACGACGCGTTAATGCCCATTCAATTAGCACTCGATTCGCGTCCGCGGCGCGGCGTGCCGCAGGTAGATCGCGTGTCTGAATACAATTTACGGCCACACGCTTCCCCGGCGCCAACCTGATGCAGGCAAAATTTTAATGTATACCGTCGAGAGGCTGTATCAACACAGAATTAGCCCCAGGTTTAATTCTATTGATTCTATAATTTAATCTTCCAAAAATACTCAAATAGGTACTTACATTTCTTTACAGGCTCCTGAACCTCCAGAAGCTTGGTCAGGAATACGCGATGCCTCGCAACATGGGCCAGTGTGTCCTCAGTATAATGAGCGCCTGGACCGCATCGACGAAGGCAGCGAGGATTGCCTGTACCTCAACGTTTACTCCAAGAACCTCACACCACCACGACCCCTCCCCGTCATGGTGTGGATCCACGGTGGATCCTTCTATACTGGGTCGGGGAATTCTGATTTCTATGGACCGGAATTTTTCATGGAACACGATGTTATTCTGGTCACATTCAATTATAGATTGGAAGTGCTTGGCTTCCTCTGTCTCGACAACGAGGAAGTACCTGGGAACGCCGGACTAAAAGACCAAGTGGCAGCTATGAAGTGGGTAAAAAAGAACATAGCCGCATTCGGTGGGGACACCGACAATATCACCTTGTTTGGCTGCAGTGCCGGTGCAGCATGCACGTCATACCATTTAATATCTGAAATGAGCAGAGGCTTGTTTAATAAAGCGATATGCCAAAGCGGAGTTTGCCTCAGTGATTGGAGCTACAATTTGTACCCACGACAACGAGCTTTCCAACTCGGTAAATTACTTGGAATAGACACAGAAGACGAAAAAGAGTTGTTGCAATTTTTAAAAAGTTTGCCAGCATCTTCGTTAATAAAAATAAAACTGCCACCACTACATATCGACGTTAAGAGAGATTTAACAGATAGCATAACTTTTGGACCAGTTATTGAAAAATCTGATTTGAAAGTAGAGAAATTCGTTACGGAACCACCATGCAATCTAGTCAGGAAGGGTCTCATTGCCAAAGTGCCACTAATTTTGGGATACACGTCTGGAGAAGGAATCGAAATAACGAGAAATATAAATGGACTAGTTGCATCAGGCATATTGTCCCAAGTTGGCGATGTCGTACCCAGGGAGTTAAAATTCCAATGGTCGTTGGAAAAAATCCAAGAGGTCGACGAAAAACTTCGAAAGTTTTACTTTCAAGATAAGGAAATAACTGTTGATATGATTCAAGAACTGACGAACTTTACGTCCGACTTACTATTTGTATACAATATACTGAGGTTTGCTCGACATCACTATCGTATCAACCAAAACAATTCCCCTGTTTACGTATATCAATTCGCAGCAGAAACTGAAAGGAATTATACAAAACAACAATATAACATGGATTCCATAAACGGTGTTTGCCACGCGGACGATTTGCATTACCTGTTCCACGTTTCATGTCTACCAATACCTTTGACAGAAGAGTCTAAAAAAACTATTAAACAATTTGTAACACTATGGGTGGATTTTGCGACATCAGGGTAAGTTTGTAGTTATTTATACCTATAAAAACACAGCTTATGCTAACAACTCACTGCAAGCTGCTGCTTGCTTTCTATTAACGTGAGCTTTTAAGAAGTGCCAAAAAGCATGATCCGCCGCTTATCTTTAGTTTGCAAACAAAATCGGTTTTAAATTTTAGTTTAAACATTTGCAAAATGATATAGATTCATATATTTCTTCCTTGCAGGAACCCCACACCAGAAACGAAATTATGGCAACCTTTTACAGAATCCGACCGCTACTGTTTAGTCATCGATAAACAAAACACGTGTATTAATATTAGTGGTGCAGAAAATATTCGATTCTTAGAACAAATTTATGAAGAAACAAACTTGAATTAATATCTAAAAAGTTCTTGAATGTTCTTTCTCTGAGAAAGTCTGTACTGTTTATGTATAAGTAGTCAATATGTAAATAAATTCAATGTTATTTATGGAGCCAGTGTGTATATTCAAGTGTTGCCACCTGTATACCTATACAGATAAGTATTTTCGTTCTGATAATACATACAGTAAAGAATAGACCTTCTTTCTTAAAACGTATTAAATAGATATTTAGCGGCTAACATAATGGTGAATTTTCACTTAGGTATTTTAATTAACAGAAACAAATAATTGGAAATTAATTTCTTATAATTATTATTAAACGTACACATTATTTTCTTAAAAATAATAGTCATCCCTTACAAATACTGCAATATCGCACCAATTCATCTAGACGACATACCGTATATTAAAACCTTACATTATTTTTAAATGAGACATAACTAAGAAAATAATATAGTGTTATGAACACTATTGTATATTTTCTAATAAATATGCGTTATTGCAGTATATACGAACATTCACATCAATCAAAACATTCAATAAAGATACTCTGCCCTAAATCTGCGTACAACATACAATAGTACATTTCGATTTTAGCAACAAGATGGTGTACTGCATTGGAAAGTACAAATAATACTATGAAACTATAAAAAACACCAACAAATCTCTGTTTTAGATAAATTTTAGAGGAATTACAGTATTTAGCTAAATTGATTTTAAAAATATGTAATATTAAACCAAATATTTATTGGATTGCAGACTCAAGACCAAATATGGCTGATGAATAAATCTTATCATTTACACAACAAAGTTAAATTATGTAGGTATTTTACAATTTTGCAAATTTGCTTTAAAATGAGCAATATTTTCATTTTTGTTCATAATAGAAAAGAAGAAAAGATGTGGCACTGTAAAATATATTGACTTTGTGACTCTAGAAACACGACCAACAACTAAAATTGCTTCCGATTTTTCAGTGCATGTACTGTAAATTATACAATCGTCTGGGTCTGTTTTGCAGTTGAGGCACCTGTAAATCTTTTGAAGCAACCCGTCCAATAAAATATTATAGTTTTCATGTGTTCGAGACAGAAAAGTCGTCTTCTATCTTCAACAAGACATTGGACATAGTTTGAATAGAAGTTGATAATACACAGAGAAGATTTTGCATTCAGAAATTAGATGACATCAATTATATCACGGGAAGTCATTATATTATTATATTACTACTGATATTATAAGGCATCTAAGTCATTTACTTATCGGACTCTAATGTTATTATGGTTCTACAGGGTGTTAGGTAAATGGGTATATGAGCCGACACTAGCCCATGTTAACATGGGCATATAAATGGTATGGTGAAGTCAGAAAATTGATATCTTCATTTTAATATTTTTAATTTTCATACAAAATAAATTTTATAAAATCCGATTTGTATGAAAATTAAAATAATTAAAATGAAGATATCAATTTTCTGATTTCACCATACCATTTATATGCCCGTGTTAACATGGGCTAGTGTCGGCTCATATACCCATTTACCTAACACCCTGTATATTCATTCGGGCAGAACGCGCGACTCAAATCGCCCAATTATCATCAGACGGGTGTCAGACGCATTAAAACAGTTCAAGACACCATCCGATTGAATTTACGCCGACTATAAAAAATCACCCTAAAAATATCTAATGTTCAACTGCAATTTTGTGATAATATTTGAACACATCTGTTTAAATTTAAAATAATCCAGTGCTGACTTTTTAGTTTAACGTACAGTTCAGGCAGGTATACGTGAAGTCCGTATTCAGGGTAGGGGCGCGCTGGGCGGTCAGTAGCGGCCCGAGCGCGAGTTGCGCGGCGGCTCGCGGCGCCCACGTGACCGCGAGCGGCGGCGGCGCTCGCGCGAGCGGCTGCGCGAACGGCGCCCGCCCTTGCGGCGGGAGTACAAGTATCTGGAACGAAGTTAAAGGACATTGGCCATTAAACTATGGACACTCGGCACATTTTGCGTCCGTCAGCGTGCGTCTTTAGAAAATGTTAGGGCCCTCGCTCACGACGACTTTTTGTAGTGAACGCGCGTTTTGTAAACGAGCGACAGCATAGCTACTAACGCGCGTTAGTCGTATTTGCAACGCACTACAGAAGCGATGCCAACGCGCTACTAATGCGCTACAGCAGCGCGACTGTATCGATGCGAACGCGCAACCGTGTCGGACGACATCGGGGAGAGAAGGGGAGGGAGGGTTACTGAATCGCTACTGCATCGCTACAAAAAGTCGCCGTGGGCGAGGGGCCTTAAGTATGACCCTTGCAACGGGAGTACAAGTAACTGAAACGAAACTCGGCACATTTTGCGTCAGCGTGCGCGTGCGTCAAAATGTACGGCCACAAAATATGAAAATTAAATAACTCATCTCTCTTACTCTGTCGTAGTAGCAGAGCAACTAATTTCCTAAGCTAATGAGGATTGCTTAAGCAATGTACCTTAACCTAATGTGGTTCACGTTTAGCTTTGAATAGGTAGCATTCTAATTAATATTGGATCATGGTTTCCTGGCAAGTAATTATAAAAATAAATAAAATAATTAATAATCATACTATCGTAATCTACTATATAAAAATAATTCGGGTTTTCCTCCCTGACGCTATAACTCCAGAACGCACGCACCGATTACCACGGTTTTGCATTCGTTGGAAAGGTCTCGGGCTTGAGGTGAGGTTTATAGCAAAGAAAATTCGGGAAAAGGGGGTAAAACAGGATCCACGCGTACGAAGTCGCGGGCGGCCGCTAGTTTCATTATAGACTCTTCATCAAATTACTTCTAATGATTAGCAAAAAAAATAATAATTCACATTGAATTATAACTTTATAAAGCAATATGGTAATCATGGGGATGGGATTATGGAGACCCAGAGGTGTTGCCCTAAATCCGGCACTGGATTAGTCATGGATGGGTGTTGGTCATTCAAAATTCTTTAACAGTATGATTGAACTTTGACAGTGATCATTTTCTGTGATTATAGAATTTTTTAAACCATAGAATACCATAGGAATATTCGTTCATTCATTTCAGCCAAATGACGTCCATTGCTGGGGAAAAGGCCTCCCCCAAGGATTTCCATAATAAAATCCTGCGCTGCCCGCATTCAGGTTCTTCCCGCGATCTTTACCAGATCCTCGGTCGACGCTACGTCTTCCAGCCCGTGGTCACCATTCGAGAACTTTTCTGCCCCAACGGCCATCTAGCATAGGAATATTACAAATAAAAAATTACCTCCTCAACTCTCTGGAAATAGGCTTCAGATGCATGAAGTTGCAGAACCCACTCCTAGTACACTCGCCCATCTCGTACTGGCGGCAGCAGGCCTCACGGAAGTCCGTGACGGGCGACAGCTCGGCGTAAACCGGCCGCCCGCCGAACCAGCGGTTGTTCAGGTCGTTGACCGCCTTCTCGGCGTCCTCCTCGCGACGGAACTGAAAAGGTAGATGATACAATTACAGGCAAGATACCTAAAGATACGAAAAATACAATATTGTTAGCAATTTGTGAATACAAATCCTAACTATAATATTATAAATGCAAAAGTAACTCTGTCTGTCTGTCTGTTACGCTTTCCCGCTTAAACCTCGCAACCGATTTTGATGAAATTTGGCATAGAGATAGTTTGAGTCCCGGAAAAGAACATAGGATAGTTTTTATCCCGGTTTTTGAAACAGGGACGCGCGCGATAAAGTTTTTCTGTGACAGACAAAATTCCACGCGGGCGAAGCCGCGGGCGGAAAGCTAGT